>NC_090742.1:42067881-42070381 GCF_036898095.1 Palaemon carinicauda
AAGATGAAAAAAGTCAACGTTGGATGGAACACTTTGGTGAGGTCATGAATAGGAGATATGAAGGGAATAGTTTGAATTATATACCGGAAGCTGAGGAAGACCTTGATGTGCCCATGAATGAGTTCAGTGTATTTGAAGTCGAAGCTATCATTTAAAATCTAAAGAGATGGAAAGTCCCTGGATACGATGGAATAACTGCCGAGATGATATTGGCCGAAAATTAAGTGACTTCCAGAATACTTACAAGATTATTTTGTAGAATGAGGTGTGAAGAATCAAAACCTGAAAAATGGGAGCCAGGAGTGTTGGTGAAAATAAAGTAGTGGATATTCTAACAAGCAAAAAAAGAAATAGACGTGGGCAGGACATATAAAGAAATGACAGATAATGGATGGACAATAGGAGTAACAGAATGGTGTTCCTAGAGATTTCAAACGAAGCAGCGAAAAGAAGAGAAGACAATGGATTGATGAGGTAAGAAAATTTGCGGGTATAGATAGAAAGACCTTAAACAGATGGGAGTGGAAGGATATGTCAGAGGCTTTTGTCCTGCAGTGGAATAGCAACGAATGATATATATATATATATATATATATATATATATATATATATATATATATATATATATATATGTATATATATATATATATATATATATATGTATATATATATATATATATATATATATATATATATATATATATATATAAATAAAAGTAGTAGGTTGGCCAGGGCACCAGCCACCCGTTGAGATAATACCGCTAGAGAGTTATGAGGACCTTTGGCCAGGCAGTGCTACATTTGCTCCTTCTCTCTGGTTACGGCTCACTATCCCTTTGCCTACACATACAACGAATAGTCTGGCCAATTCTTTTCAGATTCTCCTCTGTCTTCATTCACCTGACAACAATGAGATTACCAAGCAATTCTTCTTTACGTAACCAAGGGGTTAAATACTGTATATACTGTAATTGTTCAGTGGTCAGTTTCCTCATGGTAAGGATAGAACAGACTCTTTAGTTATGGTAAGCAGCTCTTCTAGGAAAAAGACTCTATAAAATCAAACCATTGTTTTCTAGTCTTGGGTAGTGCCATAGCCTCTGTTCCAATGTCTTGGGTTAAAGCTCCCTTGCTTGAGGGTACACTCAGGCACACTTTTCTATCTAACATCTCTTCCTCTTGTTTTGTCACTGGGCTATTTTTCCTGTTGGGGCCCCTGGGCTTATAGCACGCTGCTTTCCCAACTAGGATTGTAGCTTAGCAAGTAATGATATATATATATATATATATATATATATATATATATATATATATATATATATATATATATATATATATACGGTATATCTGTGTGAGTGTGTTAGAGAGAGAGAGAGAGAGAGAGAGAGAGAGAGAGAGAGAGAGAGAGAGAGAGAGAGAGAGAGAGAGAACAGTTTTCCAAATTCATTTGAAAAATTAGGGCATCAAGTTCCATAAGTGTTGATTACAACATTAGTTTTTCAGTTAATGGTGGCTCATAATGTCTTTTAATATCCACGTGTCCATGTAATGGCGAATAGAAATGGATTTTATCTGAACAAAAATGAAATAGTCACAAAGTGAGATATTGCTAATAATTTCTCGGAATATCAACACCGTCTTTGGAAACTTTTTTATATACTTATTTAAGGAAAAATTATACCTGATTACTATCATAATAATGTCACATATTACCAATATAATAGAAAAAAAAATATTAACAAAACAAACCGGTTTAATAAAACAAATCTTTTGGTTGAATATAGGTATATGTTTTAGTTCCATTTCCATATAAATAACTTCAATATAATGCTACCATCGTTTTTCCTCATTCAAACCTCCAGCCACGATACCATTAAATTTCCAGAACTTTTCAGTTAACTTTATTTTTCTTTAAAAACCAAGTCATACTTTTAAGAACTTTTTTTTTTCTTTTTTGAGAAAAATTCAAATATTCTTTCATGAACGATGCTTTTTATGATGGGTCTGATGTTCGCCTCAGATATTTTCTTCAGATTTTCTTTCCTTTCTTGTTTTCTTATTTTTCAGCAATTCTTTTCTTTTTCTTTTTTTTTGGCAGACTAATCTTGTTTCAAATACATTTTTACAAAATAGATGATTGGATATTTCATTTGCTCTGTTACAATTGGCTTATTTACTATTGAATGGGCAACCTTATTGCCACATCCCTCTATTAACAGAAACATTAAAAAGAAGAGGCAATGCAGAAGGTATTGATTATTCAAAAAGCAGAAGACTCTCCTCTTGGGGGGGTGGGACAAGAATCAAGAAAATTGCGAATGATAGAACATTAAAAAACTCGCTAGGAAGTAGAGGGTAATAATCACCCCCCCCCCCCCCCCCAAAAAAAAGGGGGGGGGATATTAAATTGATATATTAAATAATTATGCTTCATATTTTCTAGACAAATTCTGAGGTTGATTTTGAGCCTTGATTGCCTGAACCAATAGACTTCATCAAT
>NC_090742.1:42075381-42085381 GCF_036898095.1 Palaemon carinicauda
TATGATGCAGAAGCCCAGTCGAGCGTAAAAACTTGAAGGAAATTTCCTAAGGAATACTACTACTACTACTACTACTACTACTACTACTACTACTACTAATAATAATAATAATAATAGTAATAATAATGATAATAATAGAAATATTTTATTTATGCTTTCACTGGTGAGTTTTGATTGTATGAAAAACAGCTTCCCTTAGGTAACCTTAACGCAAGGATATGGGGAACAAACATTTTTACAACTTCAATAAGCAATGTCACAAAGGACTAAATTTTATTTTCTTATTATAATAAGTTATCAACTGATGGTGTTCCAACTATGATGGCTAAAAACTAGGGATTTATAGAACATCTTAAGAAAGCAAATAATCGATTTTTGTTTTCAATGAAAACAGCTAATTTTTTACTGGGATGTTGCATTTTTAAGAGATGTGATTGTTTAAGAAGTACCTACTTGCCAATATAAAATATTTGAAAAGGTTATATTGTTGATATTTATAAGCTATCTTTTCCAAAAGATTAATATTATTTTATTTATCACTTCAATACAAAGAACCTACTTGCTTAACTAAAGTAATTTGAAAATGACATGCTTTCGGTATTATTCATTTACTTACGGTAGTTTGAAAACTACCCAAACTTGAATGAAATATTTTAAAATTTAGTTTTCAATATAATTCATTTACTTTGGTCATTCATAAATTAGATATAGAAGAAATGTTCTTGGTACAGCAGAGAATTAATCAGCCAATTACAGACTGCTTAATTAGTACCCCCGTAACCTTTCATAGTATTTCCATTAATGAATTGAAATTGCTTTGCTTTGAAATTAAACTGACGAATTTCTTGATCTGACATTAATTTCTCTCAAACGGGAGGGTAGACTTGATAATGTTTAAGAGGGGAATAATGTTAATATTCATAAGATCAAATATATCATTTCATTAGATGGGAATTTACATTTAGTACTCGTTGGAACGTTTCTCTCTCTCTCTCTCTCTCTCTCTCTCTCTCTCTCTCTCTCTCTCTCTCTCTCTCTCTCTCTCTCTCTAATAATTAATTGTTCATTCATGATACTAGGGAATTCCTTTTTTATCAATAAATATTATACAATTCTTATCTTTTTACCCTTTTGATATAATCTTAAATTTCTTGTAAAGTATGGTATTCTTATCTCCTTTTTCTAAATTTGAATCTATAATTTCGTGTATTTATTCGTTGATCTGAAGAATTCTTCATAAATTTCTGATATTTTTGGCGCAGTAGATTTGATTCCGATAATGCTAATATATTTACTTTTTCTATTATACATCGATTAAGATTTTTTATGGTAGATAATCAAAATTAGATTCAGCATGAATGGTAACTATATTTAACATTTCTAAATATTAAGCTGTTCAAGAAGCTATGATTTTTAAAATTTTTGTTTCTTAAACTGTGTTTGATTACCTTATTGTAACATGATGCCTGGACTTGAAATATATAGTTTAAACCTCTTTAAAGTTTAAATAAATGTTGCATGCTTGCTCTGTTAGAATATATTTTCTCTCACTTGTGAATTTTATCATCAGGTATTTTATAGGTACTATATATGCTTATGGAAATTTTATTTATGTTAGTTAGCTGCTAGATATGTTTCATTGGATCGCTAACCGCAGCTAATCATCTAGAGATAATACCTTTTCGGCAAACAGGTACTACGGGGGAAAAAAAAAAAGAGGACAAAGAGTTGTGGGACGAATACGGATATTTTGCAACAAATCATCTGTATAAACATGAAAATTTATACATGAAATATCTCTTTTAATGTTGTTACAGTTTTTAGAATATTTCATTTTCATTGTTCATTACTTCTCATATATTTTACTTAGTTTCTTATTTTCTTTCCTCACTGGGCTATTTTTCCCTGTTGGAGCCCTTGATCTTATAGCATCCTGCTTTTGCAATTGGGGTTTTAGCTTGGAGAGTAATGATAATAATAATTGAATTACTCCGTGAAATGTGCTGTGGATATTGTCTGTATTGTTAAAGTGATAAATGATAAGGAAAATTCCTTTAAAATGAAGTTACACTGAACATTACAAGGAAAAGGAGTTTATTAATATTAGGCCATTAAGGGAAAAACGAGTAGTTATTAGTAGAAATGGAATATAAATCTTAGAGACGGGAAGGCCAGTTGGTTGATTTTTATTACATAGAAAATCATTTTTTTTTTTTTCAATTGACGAAATATTCAATTTCATGTTGGGAAAGGATTTCAATAAAGACGTTTATAACTTGGGATTATACATAAACACACTTAAATGTTGAAATTTCAGGTTGTTATGTAGGTTATGCAAAACACACAAACATACGTATGCATGCATATATATATATATATATATATATATATATATATATATGTATGTATGTATATATATGTATATATGTATATATACACACACACACGCACATATATATATATATATATATATATATATATATATATATATATATACATATATATATATATATATATATATATATATATATATATATATATATATATATATATTTCATGTGTTTGTCATCCACGAAACACGTTTTCCGTGAATACATGATAACAAATGAATAAAAATATTTCCGAAAAAAGAACATTCATGTTTAGCTTTCGGAGGGGCCATCTCTCTTCCCCTTTAGAATACATTTTTTTTTTCTTTTTTTGTATTCTGAAGAGGAATGGAGATGGTTCCTTCGAAAGCTAAAAATACAATTCACTTTTCGTGGATGTGTTTTTGTTCTCTCTCTCTCTCTCTCTCTCTCTCTCTCTCTCTCTCTCTCTCTCTCTCTCTCTCTCTCTCTCTCTCACAACGTTTTTCAAAACGCCGATTCAGTAGTACTGAGTAAGAGAGCTTTCATCTGATTTCAATTCATGTAATTTCTCATATTTAATACATCTTTTTTTTTTTTTTTGCCCATTTATGTTTTTGAAAGGATTTGAAAATAATTACCTGTGGAGTTGGACGACTAACTTGTTTTTTCATCATAAATTTTACTGAACTTACATTTATTTTCAAGACATTTACTCAAGGTGCTTAATACCCTTTAGTTTCCGGTACATGGTATTTCATTCCCGTTGACGTACACAATGTACTGGAGAGAGAGAGAGAGAGAGAGAGAGAGAGAGAGAGAGAGAGAGAGAGAGAGATCAGTCGAAATGATTCAACTAGATTAACAGAATATTCAATTAGAGGATTAAAATAAAAAAAAAAAGATTCATTAACATAAGTGGATATTACTGTGCCCTTGCCCTAATATCCGGTCGTGATATCCTCTCACATTCCTGGATTGCTTTTCATAGGAAGCGTAACTTTATTCTAGTTCAAAGGATATTCGTAATTCTCGAGAGTCACTGATCATAGCTGTAATATCCCGACAATTATTTGATGATGTCTGCGTCGGTTCAAACGTAGATCAATGAGGAGTCTCTCTCTCTCTCTCTCTCTCTCTCTCTCTCTCTCTCTCTCTCTCTCTCTCTCTCTCTCTCTCTCTAAGTATGCACGTACACGCAATGGGAGCTTGATCATGCATACATTTTACGCTGTTACATAATTGATCATATATATATATATATATATATATATATATATATATATATATATATATATATATATATATATATATATATATATATAAAATCATTAAAGAAAACGTTTTCGTACTTTATTATTTATTTAGCTTCATCAGATTACGAAGTTACGAAGTAACAAACACGAAGCTGTTATTTATTAAGCTTAAAATTGTGCGTTCTATTGACTTTATATTGTTTTCTGGGGTAGGTAATCCTCCCCTGTCTGGCTATATATATATATATATATATATATATATATATATATATATATATATATATATATATAAATATATACATATGTATATATATATATATATATATATATATATATATATATATATATATATATATATATATATATATATATATATTTGTTTTCTTTCCTGTCATGCTGAGTGGCAGGGTGGAGAGTGTAGTTATACTCCTGGTGAGAGACGGTAGCCTGAGAGATACCCTTGTAACCAGCTGGTAGTAGTTAAGAAAGGGGTAGGGGTGGGAAGGGTTAAGTCTATGTTTGTGCATATCTATATAATTATTTAGCCGTCATTTTTGACGTTACTTTAATATTTAAACACTGCTACTTACCACATCCTCGAAGAGGCCAATAAAAAAGAACGGTGTAGTTAAGGCCGATTCACACGACCCGTTTTCTTTCCGACAGGCTGGCTGTCGGTTAAACGGCGTCTAACTATCTTACATGTATTCAAATGCAACTGATCACACGACCTGTTAGGCTGACGGCGGCCCTCGGTCGTCAGCTGTCCGAGTCGGCTCGGCTTTCTAAGAAACCTCGGCTGGGACGGCCGTTAGCCATCCGTCCCAACCAACGGGTGGATGATGTTTCGTGTGAACGAGGACCTGTATCATGCCTGTTCGTTTCTTGGCCTACAACCCCGACTTTTCCTCATAGTACAGAGTCATAGAAATTAGTTAGTTTATTGTTGACACCATGTATGAGAGGTTAATTGAACTTTTTCAGGGGTATGAGATGTTTGACATGGCAAACAAGATGTATAGAAATAATTTACATAAAGAAAATATATGGAAAATGACTGGAGAGGCATTAAATAAAACTGGCGAGTTTATCATAATCTTAATATTCTTGGCAGGGTGCATAAAGTATAACGAAGCTGCATAACTTATTATATCAACAGTTATCAACCAACATCTTATAGCGTCAAAATTATCGTAATTTACTCGGACCTCACGTGACAGTGTAAGTAATCAATGAAAACCGCGAGCGGGTAAACGGATACAGAATGCCTCGTGTGAATGTACACCCAGCAACAAAACCGGTGTCGCCTGGCCAGACCTGACTTGGAGAGATCATGCCTCTCTTGCCCTGAAAGGTGGCTGACGTTAAACAACCGAGACATCGTTAGGATGGTTCGAATGTGAGGAGGGAAATTACCGATATCACTCAAAAGAATTTCTTGTAAGAAATGCAATCTAATATTATTTCGAAACTAATTCATCAAAAGATTTTATCATAACGTTTTATGTGAATTTTCAGATCCTATATCTATATAAAATTTTCTTGAATAATATTGGAACTGACTATTCATATTAATATTCATAACATGGAAATATCCTTCATTTGCATTTTCTTAACTAATTCCTCTCTCTCTCTCTCTCTCTCCTCTCTCTCTCTCTCCTCTCTCTCTCTCTCTCTCTCTCTCTCTCTCTCTCTCTCTCTCTCCACATACATACACACTGTCGCCTATGCATTATATGTAGGGGCTAATAATGTATTGTTTCAAATAGCACCTATTGGGTCACCAATCATTAATAAATGGCCTTTGTTCAAAATTTCGAAGGTAATGAGGTTTAAAGGTTCTGTTGTTGATTTCAGTGTTTTCCTTTGATTTCGATCATGAGCCATGAAGCTCGGTGTGGCTGTGGTCAGCTTTTGTCACGGGCTACTTGGCTCCGGCCCTCTTAGAGAAAATGGTATTATTTGCTATATGAATTATATTAGTTTAAGGTTGGAGATTTAAAATGCATCATCAGTTAACATAATCTATATTGTTCAGAAGTGATTGATGAAAATAAAATATGTGAAATGACATGCAATGAAAGTTCATTGGTGCATTATTATAGTGATGATGTGGTATATAGGATGTAGGGTTTAAAAGATTAAACTATCAACACATTGTTTACTCAAATTATCTGGTTCGGCGTCAATAACCTTAGATGTCAGGATGACAAATTACTCCTAATCAATCAATCAATCAAATTATCTGGGCAAGTCGCTCACTTCCAAACGAACCCCCTTCCCTGGTGACGATTACTCAATGCTCAAAGGTCCGAGTCTAGCTGGATTCACCCTTCCAAAGGCAAAAGGAAATATTTCCTCAGCATTGAGTATTCGTATTATTACGATTTTATTTGTCGTTTCATGTCCGTATGTCCAACACCTTAAAAGTGTTCCCCGGTAAGATCTTCAAGAAATCCATCACTCTCGATATCTGTTCAATCAGTCTTTCGCATATTTACTTCGTTATTTATAGTTTTTATATAATTTTAAACACCTGGAAAGCAATCTGTATGAAATATTGTCATCTTAGTATTTTGTTTTTCATTTACTAAAAAACTTCCACCAGAAGGATCTCATCATAACTGTGAGACCTTTAAACCTCAAACATGTGGGGATGGGGGGTAGAAGGATATAACCTGGTGTGGGTTAAAGATGATGGTGGAGAGGTGGCAATTGTGTGATCTTGATGTATGGCTTTACGAAGTTTGCTTATTAACATTTATGAAGTGATGATGGTAATACCCCTATTGATAAAATTTAATATCAATGATTCCAACTCGCAATGATAACGGGCATATATCGTTCTAACATTGTTTTTAGGTGGCCACTGATCATCTTTGGAACATGGGATCTTCACCCGAAAGAAATAAAATTCCAACACTAACTTGAAAGTAGTTAGCGGTCTTGTGTGATCCTTGGGAACCTCCAAATAATATAAAATATTAGATACAGGTAATATATATATATATATATATATATATATGTATATATATGTATGTATAATATATATATATATATATATATATATATATATATATATATATATATATATAGAGAGAGAGAGAGAGAGAGAGAGAGAGAGAGAGAGAGAGAGAGAGAGAGAGAGAGAGAGAGAGAGAGAGAGAGAGAGCAGCTGCTAGAATAATGCAAACAAAGGATATATCATTCCGACGTATATTAATTGGAATAGTCAGTTCCCACAATATTTAAGGATGTTCCATATAAAAATGTAAGGAATTCAGATATATCGGTGTGATTATATTTTTCGATAAGTATTCTCTATCTCTTTCATATATAATTATATATATATATATATATATATATATATATACAATATATATATATATATATATATATATATATATATTATGTTATATATATATATATATTATATATTTATATATATATTTATTTATATATATATATATATATATATATATTTATTTATTTATATATATATATATATATATATATATATATATATATATATATATATATTTATATATATATATATATATATATATATATATATATATATTATATATATATGTATATATTATATATATATTTATTATATATATATATTTATTATATATATATATATTTATTATATATATATATATATTATATATATGTGTGTGTGTGTGTGTGTGTGTGTGTGTGTGTGTGTGTACGGTAGACTTGTTACAAGTCTACCGTACATATTCTTGTCGAATTCGGGAATCTATTCTTAGACTTGAAAGCAACCCTTCTCCACTATGAGAGCTGATTAGTGAGTTTGCAACGCGTGGTTATTAATCATGAATATATATCAATAACAACGTGTTGCAAACACTAATCAGCTATCATAGTGGAGATGAGTTGATTTCAAATCTAAGAATAGATTCCTGAATTCGACAGGAATATGTACGGTAGACTTGTAATAAACTTGTATTTGTCTTGATAGCATGATTGGTTACAGTCTGCAAGCCTGGTTTCTAGTGGATATGCATTCCCAAAGATAGGATTCGATATTAAATGCCGCTGTGGTTAATATTTACATTAATTAAAATAAAAAATGTTAGTCATATATATATATATATATATATATATATATATATATATATATATATATATATATATAATTTTTACTTACCAAGTTACAACCCTATTTGTGTCCGATCTATCGGAGTCCAGACATGGGTGGCTATATATGAAAGGTCTGGGACTCACTGACGGGTGTTAAAGTAGCAGGATCCTGCATGGTGAGGAGGAGGTATGCTGGCTGTTTAGTTCTCCACTCACCTAGCTGAAGTGGGGTCATTTCATTCATAAAAATACCTGAAGTATATGCTCTATTTAATTGTAGCACCTCTTTGGCCCACATTTTGAGGTTCCTTACCTCTAGCATCAGGGGCTTTTTGACCTCCTATTTTGAGGTGCCTTACTTCTAGTATTTGAGGTTCTTTGACCTCTTTTTTGAGGTCCCTTATCTCTAGCCTTAGGGGTTTTTTTACCTCTATTTTCGGTGCTTTAACTTCAGCTTTATGACCTCTATATTTTTAGGTGCCTCATCTCTAGCATTAGGGGCTTTTTACCTCTACTTCTAGGTGCCTTTATGGGCTTTTTACCTCTACTTCTAGGTGCCTTTAGGGGCTTTATGACCTCTATATCGAGGTGCCTTATCTCTAGTATTAGGGGCTTTTTGACCTCCTATTTTGCAGTGCCTTATCTCTAGCTTTAAGGGCTTTTTACTTCTATGTTTAGGTGTCTTAATTTTAGATTTAGGGGCTTTATGACCTCTATTTTTAGGTGCCTTACTTCTAGCATTAGGGGCTTTGTGACCTCTATTTTAAGATGCCTTATCTCTAAAATTAGAGCCTTATTACCTCTATTTTTAGGTGCTCTATCTCTAACATTAGGAGCTTTTTTGCCTCTATTTTTATGCGCATTATCTCTAGCATTAGGGGCTTTTTTACCTCTGTTTTGAGGTGCCTTATCTCTAGCGTTAGGGATTTTATGACCTCTATTTTAAGGTGCCTTATCTCGAGCATTAGGGGCTTTTAGACTTCTGATTTTAGGTGCTCTATCTCTAACATTAGGAGCTTTTCTGCCTCTATATTTATGCGCATTATCTCTAGCATTAGGGGCTTTTTTACCTCTGTTTTGAGGTGCCTTATCTCTAGCGTTAGGGATTTTATGACCTCTATTTTAAGGTACCTTATCTCTAGCATTAGGGAATTTTTTTACCTATATTTTGACGTGCCTTAACTTTAGCTTTAGGGGCTTTATGACCTTCGATCAAAGGGATTAACCGGTGATGAAGTGTGGGACAGAGGTAGATGGAGAACGCTGGCCAGGAAAATCGACACCACATAAAAGTGGGAAAAGATGCAGACAAAGAAGAAGAAGAAGAAGATGACCTCTATTCTTAGGTGCCTTATCTCTAGCATTAGGGGCTTTTTGACCTCTAATTTTGAGGTGCCTTATCTCTAGCCTCTAGCATTAGGGGCTTTTTGACATTATTTTGAGGTGCCTTATCTCTAGCATTAGTGGCATTTAGACCTATATTTTGAAGTGCCTTGTCTCTAACATAAGGAGCTTTTTAACCTCTATTTTTAGGTGCCTTATCTCTAGCATTAGGTGCTTTTTTACCTCTATATTA
This sequence comes from Palaemon carinicauda, assembly GCF_036898095.1. Lineage (NCBI taxonomy): Eukaryota > Metazoa > Arthropoda > Malacostraca > Decapoda > Palaemonidae > Palaemon > Palaemon carinicauda. Next base: position 42,084,672 of record NC_090742.1, read on the forward strand.
GGTGCCTTATCTCTAGCATTAGGTGCTTTTTTACCTCTATATTAGGTGCCTTATCTCTAGCATTAGAGTTTTTTTTTACCTGTATTTCAAGGTGCCTTATCTCTAGTGTTAGAGTCTTTTTTTACCTGGATTTTAAGGTGCATTACTTCTAGCATTAGAGGCTCTTTGACCTCTATTTTTAGGTGCCTTATTTATAGCATTAGGGGCTTTTTTGCCTCTATTTTTAGGAACCTTATATATAGCATTAGGGGCCTTTTGACCTCGATTTTGAGGTGCATTACTTGTAGCATTAGAGGCTCTTTGACCTCCATTTTTAGGAGCCTTATATTTAGCATTAGGGGCTTTTTTACCTCTATTTGTAGAAGCCGGATATATAGCATTAGGGTCTTTTTTACCTCGATTTTGAGGTGCATTACTTCTAGTATTAAAGGCTCTTTAACCTGTCTTTTTGGTGCCTTATTTATAGCATTAGGAGCTTTTTTACCTCTATTTTCAGGAGCCTTATATATAGAATTAGGGTTTTTTTTATCTCGATTTTGAGGTCCATTACTTGTAGCGTTAGAGGCTCTTTTACCTCTATTTTTAGGTGCCTTATTTATAGCCTTAGGGGCTTTTTTACCTCGATTTTGAGGTGCATTACCTCTAGCATTAGAGGTACTTTGACCTCGATTTTTAGGTGCCTTATTTATAGCATTATGGGCTTTTTTTAC
>NC_090742.1:42090381-42092881 GCF_036898095.1 Palaemon carinicauda
GGTCACCCTTTCTAAATCGTTTCTCAATCGGATTTTTTTTTACTATCTCTATGTAGTTTCCCTATAAATATCGTAAAGATTTTCAACAAATAGAAAGACTGAGCCTTAACCAAGAGAGCAGGCAGGATTTAGAAGTGTGTGTTCAACAACTGACCATATCCATGTAATTAACCAGTTAATAGAAACATTAACAGAGTACGACTAGCCACCATGTATGGCATTTATAGACTATGAGAAAGCTGTTGATTCTGGCAAAACTTCAGCAGTAATGTAAGCACTTCAATGACAAGAAATGAATGCATCTCAATGTTAGAACTCTAGAAGATATTCATCATATAAATACCTCTCTCTCTCTCTCTCTCTCTCTCTCTCTCTCTCTCTCTCTCTCCACACACACACATACATACACACTGTTTCAAATAGCACCTATTGGGGTAACCAATAATCAATAAATGGCTTTTGTTTAACATTTTTAAGGTAATGAAGTTTAAAGGTTTAGTTGTTGATTTCAGTGTTTTACTTTAATTTCGATCATAGCCACGTAGCTCGATGTGGTTGGGGTCAGCCTTTGGCATGGGCTACTTGGCTCCGGCCCTCTTAGAGAAAATGGTATTATTTGCTATATCAATTATATTAGTTTAAGGTTGGAGATTTAAATTGTATCATCAGTCACCATAATCAATATTGTTTCAGAAGTGATTGGTGAAAATAAAATATATGAAATGGTATGCAATGAAAGTGTTCAGTGGTGTATTATTATAGTGATGGTATGGTATATAGGATGTAGGGTATAAATATTATACTATTAACACATTGTTTACTCATATTATCTGATTTGGTGTCAATAACCTTAGACGTCAGGGCACCAGAAAACTCCTATTCAATCTATCAATCAATCAAATTAACTGGGCAAGTCGCTCACTTCCAAACGAACCCCCTTCCCTGGTGACGATTGCTCAATGCTCATAGGTCGGAGTCTAGCTGCCTTCACCCTCCCCATGGCAAAAGGAAATATTTCCTTAGCATTGACTCTTCGTATTATTATGATTTTATTTGATGTTTCATGATCTGATGTCCAACACCTTATACTGTAGGTGTTCCCCAGGTAAGCTCTTCAATAAATCCATTACTCTCGTTATGTGTTCAATCAGTCTTTAGCATATTTACTTCGTTATTTGTAGTTATGAAATTATTGTAAACACCTGGAGAACAAATGTATGAAATATTGTCGTCTTAGTATTTTGTTTTTTAACTTCCACTAGAAGGATCTTATCATAACTACGAGACCTTTAAACCTCGAACATGTGGGGATGGGGTTTGGATATAATCAGGTGGTGGTTAAAGTCTGAAACATTTTGATAATTAAATTTAATTTTAAAGATTTTATGAGGAATAGTGATTAAATTTGAGTTCTATCGGAGCGTTAGTTTTTCCATGATAGAATTGAGAAGGAAACAATCAGTGACGTTTTTAATCAACGTTCTCATAATTTTAAAGTGGATGTTCTAGCAGGTGTTTTTAATGTCAAACTAATAAATTTAGATTGTTCCCGAAAGGTTTAAAGGGGTAGCTATATATAAGGAAAGGGTTTTGTAAAGAGAATTCTCAGACACATCTGGTTCTTGAAAAGTAAGTGAAACTTAAGGTGTATAGGAAAGAAGGAATTGTACCCAGGGCACTGCTACAGAGGGAAGAAAATAATGTTGTGATTAATTTAGGACAATGGGAGGAATATGTACCTATAGGGAAGCTCAAAGAAAAAAAATACTGCGAGATACTTTTCAATGTAGCCACTATCTTGGGTTAGAGTTCTCATGTTTGAGGGTACACTCGGGCACACTATTCTAGCTTGTTTCTCTTCCACTTGTTTTGTTAAAGTTTTTATAGTTTATATAGGAAATATTTGTTTTAAGCTTACTGTTTTTAAAATGTTTAGTTTTTTATGTTTCCTTTCCTCACTGGGCTATTTTCCCTGTTTGGGCCCCTGGGCTTATAGCATCCTGCTTTTCCAACTAGAGGTGTAGCTTAGCAAATAATAATAATAATAATAATAATAATAATAATAATAATAATAATATATAAATATATATATATATATATATATATATAAATAAATATATATATATATATATATATATATATATATATATATATGTATGTATATATATAAATATATATATATATATATATATATATATATATATATATATATATATATATATATATATATATATATAATATATATATATATATATATATTCATTTATATAAATATATATGTATATATATGTACATATATATATATATATATATATATATATATATATATATATGTGTGTGTGTGTGTGTGTGTGTGTGTTCGTGTGTGGATGGGCTATGTATCACTTTACCTGAAAGGGAAAAAAATGCTCCTTTTTCTGAATCTTAGAAATGTGTTTCGAATGATGTCCCAAGCCTCATTTATTCGATTAAACTGCCGTCCTGCTACTGACCCTTACAA
>NC_090742.1:42097881-42112881 GCF_036898095.1 Palaemon carinicauda
TTGAGTTACTTCTGATGTTATTACACGTATGATAATTATTAGATACCAAGTGATTAATCATAGATTAAAAGCTAGGGAGAGACTCGTTGAAAAGAGAGAGAGAGAGAGAGAGAGAGAGAGAGAGAGAGAGAGAGAGAGAGAGAGAGAGAGAGAGAGAGAGAGAGAACTTTTAGTTACCGATTATATATAATATTTCAGCAAATTTCAATTATCTTTCTAGTCCCTTTTCATAATTCATATATGACAGATCTATTTTAACGTTACTGGACTTAAGATGTTTTATAATATTTATTCATTACTTCTCACCTTTTTTTTCTTCTTTGCGTTCAGCTTTTTCCCTTTTCATCCATCTCCATCTCTTTCTGTCCTGTACATCTTGTTTTCTTAAAACCTTTTTCCCTCGTGTCATTCAATAATTTATATTTGCACCTAAACTTTGGCCTTCCCCTCCTTCTTCTGCCCTCCACCTCTATGCTCGTAACCCGTTTACAAACGTGTTTATCTTGTCATCATGACATGACCAAACCATTTCAGGCTTTTTCCCTGGGCTTTCTTATCTTGTTTTCTCACTGGGCTATTTTTCCCTTTTGAGGCCTTTGGGGCTATAGTATCCAGCTTTTCCAACTAGGTTGTACCTAATTTACTGAGGATAATTACAACCTCAGTATCGATATTCTTTTCCATGTTTTATGCATTGGGGGAAATGACACATCCGTTTAAAAATTTATAATTTTAAGTCAGCCATTGGTATATATAGTTGACAAATTCCTCATAAGCGAACACCGACTATTTTTAGGAAGCCGATAGCTACTCATTCAAAGATGATTTCTTCGATAAAATAAATTGTTTTCTCATCTCATTAATAATTGTTTTAACGTTTCAAGACAGCAAATGCTCATGCGACCTCAATGCTGATTATTATATGCAATGTTTTTCATATTAAAGCCCACAAATGGTTAGCGTGTTGTTGTTGTTTTTTTTTTTTAATCTGTAACTATCATGTATATTTTTGAGATTCCTTTTGATATTTTGTTATAATTCATTAAGTTATGGAATAATTATTTATTATAGCTCCAGATAAAAAAAAATGATTGCTTTTGAAAATAGTCATTAGTGTAGTCGAGTGGATGGATTATTTTTTTCGTTGCAGATCATTATTTCCGATATGATGGAACTTATTACTTTTGAATCTTCATCATTACTTTTAATGGCGTTGATATGATTGGAATTTGTTTATTTCTAGGTATTTAGCTTTTATCTCTAATGTAGTTGCTGTTTTCGATTTGATTTTCAAAGTAGAAGGTAAGCTTATGTAATGAATTCAGATTGATGTACCCTAATTAATTTTAGTGCAATGCATTTTTTTTCTTTTGTTTTTACCAAATATGGATGATTTTGGGAATACAGTAATGATTTGTTTTTCAAAATTAATTTGAAAAAAAATCAATGTCTCAAATAATCTGGTAATCTTACGTAGTGAATTCAGATTGATGTACCCTAATTAATTTTAGTGTATTGCTATTATTTTTTCCTTTTTCTTAAACTACATGTGGATGGTTTTGGGAGTACATTAAGTGTGTGTTTTTTCAAATTAATCTGAAAAAAACAATGTCTCAAATAATCTATTATTTCGATTGCTTATAGAGATATTTCTTAATCAGGTACAAATGGTAATATGAATTGATTATTAAATAGAATTTTTTGTTTGATATTTTTTGTTTCATTCCAAGGTTTAGAATGCATTATATCTTGAACAAAGGTAGATATAGAATTTAATAGTTCATTTAGCCCAGCGGCATAGTAAGAAATATGAAACCAATTGTTCAAATTGTTCTAAAAGCACCAAAATTGGCACACATGTGAATTAATACATTCTGAACAATTTTGGATATGGAGGCATTCAAGATTCTCCCCGTAGCACATTTGGCGGCCATTTTTCAAAATGGCCGCTATTTACCGTTAGCGTCATTGAATATGTACCATAATTTGTCTTTTTGTGGATGCTAAAGGTGATAAGTGTGCTAGAGGTGATAAGTATTGTACAATTACACATACTTCTGTGCTTACCAAATGGCTACCATTTCACAAGAAAATGAATTTTACTTTGCAGCGGCAGCGTTGGTGGCAGTGACGGCGGCTGCAGTAATAGTATAGTGTTGATAGTCATGGTGCTTGTAGTAGTAACTTGTGGGTAACATGGTGGTGTTTTGTGTCTTTGCAGGTGAGGCAGCAGCAGCACCACCTGACATCAGAGACGCGTTGTTCCAGACTGCAGCCATGGCAAAGAAGTTCCAACTGGTCGATACTTTTGAGCAACGTACTCCCACAACACCTCCTGAGACAAACTGGAAGCTGTGTCTTGTATGTCAAGAGGAGACAACAGAGTCACTTGTCTGCCCAGTACTGTCTAAACGCCGAGACCCTGGGAGTGGATACACGACAATGGCTGCAAACTTGGTCAAATTTGATGAACTCGGAGAACTGCCAAGAACTGTTCAGTTACAGAGACTAGATGAAGGACAAGGTGTTGAGGCAACAATGGTTGCCCACCAGGCCAAGTGGCATAAAACATGTATGCTCAAATACAATAACACAATGCTACGAAGAGCAGAGAAGAGACGCATCGCAAGCAGCTCAGCATTTGATAGTACTGACAATGTCCAGGCCAAGCGCGCCAGAACACACTCTTCAGAAGCCACTACCAGCGGCACCTCCTGCTTTTTCTGTGGAAAGTCTGGCACAGAGACCCTACATGAAGTAACAACCTTCCAGGTGGACACACGCGTACGGAAGTGTGCAGCGCAAGTTGGGGACAATGAACTCATAGCCAGGCTCAGCATGGGTGATATGGTGGCTCTGGAGGCCAAGTACCATTCCAAGTGTTTGTTGGCTCTTTACTATCGTGCAAAGACCACTGTAGAAGCCGAGCAGAAAACTGACCATGAAGGTGTAATGTCAAGAATCGTACTGGCTGAACTGGTCCTGTATATCGAGGAAACCCACCTAGAAGAGGGCACCACCCCAGTCTTCAGACTCGCAGAACTTGTAAAGCTATACACAACAAGAATGGAACAGCTCGGGGTTGTTTTGTGCCAGAAAGTTAATAGCACAAGGCTGAAAGAGCGCCTGTTAGCCCAGATACCAGGCCTGAGATCCCACAGCAAAGGCCTAGATGTTTTACTAGCGTTTGATGAAGACATTGGTGAAGCGCTAGGCAAAGCCTGCGAGCAAGACTGTGACACTGAGGCAGTTCACCTTGCGCGTGCTGCACAGATAGTTCGTCGATATATGTTTGAAGACACTTACCAATTCCGTGGATCATTCCCGAACTATGCCCGATGGATACCAGTGCATCTACGGGACATGGCAGAACTGGCAAACAAACATCCAGACGTCTTCACAGAGTTTAGCAAGGGACACTTCACAGTCCAGAAGACCAAGAGGATCTTTTCAGCAATCCCTCTTGACCAAGGACATGAGCAGAACAACGCGTATGTCAAGGGTGATGGAGGAGCCATCGGCCTCACAGACAATCCAACTGCACTGAGGCGCTGGATAGTTGCCGGACCGGAGGTTGCTAGAGTGATTGTGGAATTTGACGACTTCAATCTGCATCCACACGATCAAGAGGAGACACGTCACCACGAAGAGACACCAAGTGTGCAGAACACTTTTGCCAGAGATGTGCGCTCACTCGTGGCCGTCATTGAAGAGCTGGGCAACCCTTTCGAGGAGGACAGTCAGGACTTGCTGGTGCTCGACACAAAGGAGATCGCAGACCCTGCAGTCATAGAAACAGTCCGTAACGCCAAGCAGATTGGCCAAGACCAGTTTGAAGCATTCTCAAAGGAATGCATCGTGGACAGAACCAAGTCCATTGAGGTGGCAATCCACCGGAACAAGCTACCACTGTTTGCGACCAAGAGAGGACCCAATATACCCAAAGGAAAAGAACAGGTCAAATCTCTGAAGAATGATGTTGCGCTCTTCGCACGATTATATATCGGCTGCCAGACCCGTGATGGGAATCTAGAAGAGTTCTTCAGGCATGAAAATCAGCAATGCCCTCCAGCTTTATCTGACGGAGGGAGACTGTACCTAGGGAGCAAGAGTGACTTGCTGGTGTGCCTTGAAGGCCATGCTGAGCCTCAGTTTGAAGCTCCTACTGTCACTGCTGTTGTCCTCGATGGAGCAGTAATCGTACAGATGTTGAAGCCGGGTACTGCCAACACGTTCGAGGAATATGCACAGCAAGTGTTCATCCCATACGTTGTACAACGTTTCCAACATGTATCACGTCTTGACCTTGTGTGGGACAGCTACAGAGCAGATTCCCTGAAGGCATCAACCAGAGAACAGCGTGGAAAGGGAGTACGTCGGCGTGTTGTCGACTCAGCAGTCATACCAGGAAATTGGCAAAGTTTCCTGCGAGTTGATAGCAACAAAGTGGAGCTCTTCAGCTACCTCTCCACCATGCTTGCAGAGTCCTTTCAAGAAGAAGGCAAGGAACTGGTCGTCACTGATGGGGAGCAGGTGATCTGTGTTCCACAGCAAGAGGATGTCAACTCACTCGCACCATGCAACCAAGAAGAGGCAGACACCCGCATGATGCTACATGTAGCACATGCTGCACAACATGGTCACCACCAGATACAGGTTCGAACAGTAGATAGTGACGTCGTGGTCCTAGCAGTGATGGTAGTCCAGAAACTACCAGCTGGAGACGAACTCTGGGTAGCCTTTGGGACAGGCAAGAACTACCGCTACATTGCAGCCCATGAAATAGCTTCCTCCCTTGGTCCAGAGAAGGCATGTGCTCTTCCAGTGTTTCATGCCATCACAGGGTGTGATACTGTGTCAGCCTTCGTCGGACATGGGAAGAAATCTGCCTGGGCAACATGGAACACGCTGCCAGAACTCACTGATGCCCTGCTGAGTCTGGCAAATGCACCCACAAGCATCCAAGAGGATACAATGCATGTCATCGAGAGGTTTGTCATACTCCTGTATGACCGCACAAGCAAATGCAAGGACGTCAACAAGGCGAGAAAGCAGCTCTTTGCAAAGATGAACTCTGTTCAGAACATCCCGCCAACCTACGCTGCTCTGGAGCAGCATGTGAAGAGATCTGCCCTTCAGGGTGGTCATGTCTGGGGCCAGGCATTGGTACCAACGCCCGTGCTCCCTCCACCAACAGACTGGGGCTGGCATCGGAGTGATGATGGGCTCTACACACCACTCTGGACCACACTCCCTGAGGCATCCAAGGCCTGCTATGAGCTGGTGTCTTGCGGATGCAAGAAAGGCTGCAAAAACCGCTGCAAGTGCAAGAACGCTTCACTGCAATGCACTGGTCTATGTTTCTGTGAAGGCGAATGCCAGTAGATTGGGACAGAAAACATGCTAACCAACATTATGATCTGTAGACATTCATAATTCTGGTGACCAGATTTGAAAAGTTCGGAATCATAATTAACATAGTGTGGCAAAATCTACGTTATTGTATTACATGTATGTACTGCAGGATTACACAAGTACTGTGCCTAGAGACTGGGCTTTTGGTCGACTATATAACTACAATCTGACCATACTGTAAACTTCCCGTACTCTGTGTATTATTTTGACTAGCAATTTTGCCAGCAATTTGAAATAAAAAAGCAACTTGAGCAATTAAAGTGTGTTCCTGAAATCAGGTACTGGTTATTAGAGGTATTATGTCATTGAGTATTGAAATCTTCATCAAATGTCCACTTTTTCCACAAAATGGCGGCCAGTTTGGGGGCCATTTTTGAGAAGATTCATCTAAATATCTGTTAAACATTTATTGATGTTAATTCTGATGTAAAAAAAGGGAATTTTGGCCCATCTAGCACCAAACTAACGACACATAATGAAGTCTATGTAATGACGCTAATGTTAAATGGCGGCCATTTTGAACAATGGCCGCCATATCTTCCTAAGGGCTAATCTTGAATGCCTCCATATCCAAAAATGTTTAGAATATATTAATCTACATGTGTGCCAATTTTGGTGCTTTTAGACCAATTTGAACAATTGGTCTGCTATGCCGCTGTACTAATTAGTAACAGGTGGTACTTGTATTTCACTTTTGACTAAATTCATTCCATTCCGTGAAAATAATATAAAAACATCACCCAAGTTACTATCCATATTAGATTATATTTCCATCAATACATTTCTGTCGCTTTCAACCAAAACTATAATCATTTTGACGGGAGAAGCGAGTAAGTAAAAATGTGAGCACAGAGTTTTCAATTTAGTTAGGAAAAATATCAAACGTCAATAATCGTCCATCACCTGAGTTTTTTCTTTTTTATTTTACTTCAATTAATCGTTGCATTTCAATAGTTTCGTACGAAGCCAGAAGAAAAGACAAACTCCAAAATGACCTGTGATTGTATGTAACGGCGATGTCGTCCGCAGGCGCCTAACTAACTTTGCTCAGCTGTCAAAGGAAAAACCCGAATTGGAGTGGGATTAATTAACTGCTGCGCTGATTGCTTGTTAATTGTCTCCTGTTGGATCATTATAATTGCTTTGGGTTTGCAACAAAAATAAAGTTACGTGCAATTATGTAAACATAGAATATTGGTTAGCATTATGGCGAGTTAGAGTGAAAATGAATTGAAGGGTTGTTATAAGGAAAGATTGAAATTATCTGAAATTCTGCAATAATCAAATGCTATGATATTAATGTAAATCCATTTCAGAATGATTTGCCAATTCATTTTTTACGAATGTGTAATCCTCAATCTCTCTGTCTCGTTCTCGGCTGCCGTCATGAAAAATTCAATCGGTCAGTCGCTCTCACTGTCCCCACCATGTGCAATAATATATTTGTTACGTAGTAGTAAATATTCCGCTCTCTCTCTCTCTCTCTCTCTCTCTCTCTCTCTCTCTCTCTCTCTCTCTCTCTCTCTCTCTCTCTCTGCATATATATATATATAAAGACGGATTAATATATGCTTGTATATGGTGATGCGTTTGTCATTTGACACTTTACACATACGCACACACAGACATACACACACACACACACACACACACATATATTATATATATATATATATATGTGTGTGTGTGTGTGTGTGTGTGTGTGTATGTGTGTGTGTGTGTGTGTGTTTGGGGACAGTTTATCATGTGGCAGTCATTGTGATCAGTAAAGTTAAGTCACCTTAATTAAGGCCACAACTTCTGCGGATGGCCGACATGAAAGACCTGATGCCATCAGCTCATAAATAACGAAGATCACCCGTATCAGATATGCATGCATGTGTGTGTGTGTGTGTTAGACTTAGGCTATTTCACGTAGGAGGTATCTTGAAAGAAAAAAATCGTTGCTGTTTGTATCGTAATACTGACGCAATACTGTCACCAGTCTTTACACCTACACAAGAGCTTTATGATTATTAGGTTGATATTCTATTTAGTATGACAGTCTTTCTACTAATGATTTCATGTATCAACGTTCGGTCTTCTGATAAATTTGCTACGCAGTCAACCGCTGATCATTTTAGTACTATGAAAAGCCGGTGTTTTTAACAAACAAATTTCTTCCTTTTTCTCCCTAAAATTCTAATTAATCTTTTTATCAAATGTAATTTTCTTATCATTTCTTCAGTCCCAAAGACAAAGTTTCTTTTGTAATATACTATGCAGATATTTACTCACATCAGTTGCAACAATTTTCGATCATTAATTAAATTAGCATTACAATTACCTCGTATATGCTATCAATTTCCTTTATAACCATATATACTTCTGTTTTACATTTTTTTCAGGACTTTTTCTTTCCTCGACTCTGCTATCATATGATCATCCAATGATAAATCGGTGTTGTGTAGCTAATCTCTTCTTATTTGCTCTACTGGTTTTCTTTTACATCTCTTCGGTTCTTTCAAATCTTTTATTCTTTTCCCTTTCATTAATAACATGGCTTCGTCAAGCTTATACTCACTGTTAGAAAAAAGAAACCTAATTTTAATCGGAAATTTTCCTTAAAATTATATTATTCTCAGCTGTATTTGAGTAAAAATACAGGCGACTGTATTGTTACCATACTTTGTTATCATCTTTTATGGGTTGGTGACCGTAATATCACTCGTATCCGTTTTTTAAAAGGGTAAATGCCTGACAACATTTATTCCCGGATTTCTACCGGGTTTTTTTACGGCAAATTTTTAACAGTGAAGTGTAATTCCTTGTTTTATCTTTCTTATGGTTTGCTATGCTTCGGACCTAATAACGATCATTGTTTCCTGTCTTCCGCTCCATGAAAAAGAGCCACCATCTTCAAGAATGGTAATGTAGGATTGTGGGGGCCGATGTGGTAACGTCCTTGACTGGTGAACGCCAGATTGGGGTTCGAGTCCCGCTCAAACTCGTAAGTGTCTTTGATCGTTGCAACCTCACCATCCTTGTGAGCTAAGGCAAGGGGGTTGGGGGAGCCTATAGGTCTATCTGCTGAGTCATCAGCACCCATTGCCTGTCCCTCCTTGGTCCTTGCTTGGGTGGAGAGGGGGCTTGGGCGCTGATCATATGCATATATGGTCAGTCTCTAGGGCATTGTCTTGCTCGGTAGGGCAATGTCAGTGTCCCTTGCCTCTGCCATTCATGAGCGACCTTTAAACCTGATTTCATTCGTTAACTGCAAATGCTTATCGAAGCGTGATAGTCGATCAATACGTTTTTATAATTGCTTCATATTTTTCTTGCATTGTCTGCTAAGTAATTTTCCAAAGATGTCATCCATGAGAAACCAGAGTTGAATATTCAGGGAGTTTGTGTCTTTCAAAGAAGGGTGAGCAAACGTTTTAGTCTTCTTTTCCAATTCTATCGTAACGTTTCCGTTTTGTTTCCCGCGACTCCTTGTGTGATGAAGCTCTGAAAAGTTTCTTTTTTATCTGGAACAAAACGAAAGTTTCTGGAAAGGCAATGGTGCGTCCGTTTTCCCGTTTTTTTTTTTCATTCAAATTAAGGAATACGAATAGATGGCTTTCTTTCTTTTTTTTCTCTCTTTATGATTGCAATCAATTTTATTTCAATTGGTTTTACAAAGATTGATGTTTTCCGACTTTATTAACTCACGGTAAATGAAATAGTTATTGGTGGATACCAGAAGATTATAATCTACAATTCTAGACATGTTGGCTTTTGTTATTTAAATTGTAAAGTTAAAATATATAGAAATTTAAGTATATTCAGTTTTTACGTAATTAGACCTATACAAGAGTTATCTAGCTTATTCTCTCTCTCTCTCTCTCTCTCTCTCTCTCTCTCTCTCTCTCTCTCTCTCTCTCTCTCTCTCTCTCTTGTTACAATGTCAGCTTTGACACAGCCGTTGTTAGGAGTAAATTCAGTTTTTATGTAATCAGACCTATATACAAGTTATCCAGCTTATTCTCTCTCTCTCTCTCTCTCTCTCTCTCTCTCTCTCTCTCTCTCTCTCTCTCTCTCTCTCTCAATGCGTCAGCTTCGACACAGACGCTGCTGGGAAATCACATAGGAGGTAGACAGGGACATATGCATTATGTATTTCAACCATTTTTTTTTTTTACCTACATCCCTTTCTCCCGTCCAATATAAGCCTCCGGCTCCCCCCCCCCCTCTCCCTCCTCCGTTTTGACCCTGGGTCATCATCGGTAAAGGTGCGTCCAGATGATAAAGCTGCTCTCAGAAATGAACTGACTCAGTACCTGACTCGGTTTTTCCATTGTATGGAGGGAGCGGTGACCCCTCTTCTCCATCTGTCATTCTCAGGAGTCTGGACGACATTTGTATTCTCTGGGCGTCGGGGCTTTGTGATAGAGAATAGAATAGAAGAATGTGATTTTCGTGTTAAGTGGGGAGAAATAGATGGTTAGGTGGGCTGGTCAATAGTTATTCTGTTTGGAATTTTATGAGATGGATACATGGGTAAAATCTTGATATATATATAGATAGATAGATAGATAGATAGATAGATAGATAGATATATACATATATATATATATATATATATATATATATATATATATATATATATATATATATATATATACCCTATGTATGATGACATACAAAGACGTGACTTATGATCGATAGAGAGGTTAATAAAAGACAAATATTGCAATTTGAAGATATAACACAAACGATGTTTTGATAAACATCCAATAAGGTATATAAAATAACTCATTATGGACAATTGAATTAACAAACAAGCAATATGTGTGTGATAAAGAATACATGATTAAATCTTACAAGGAATCGTTCTATGGTTTGCTCAAGTTTTGATTCTTTCATGATCACAGAAACGTTTCTTCACGAAGTGACCCAATGTGGTGTTTTAACCTTCATCACTATATGTCCATTTGTAAAGATTTTCCAGGAAGGGATCATGTAGATAAAGAGTCTTTCACTAAGTCTTAGGTCATCTATAAACATCCGGATGATATAAATATGTATCTCTTATATTCGAATAAGCTTGAGGATTGATATTTAATATTGCTTTGTCATGGCAACGGTATATAGATAATGAAGTATTTTTGGGAAAGTATTTATATGTTTCTTAGAATAGTTGTTTTACAAGTACAGAAATCCAATCAGGATAATTATCTAAAATGCCCTAACTTAAGAGTTTTTAGGTCTCTGAATTAACAAGTTATAGGAGTAATAGTAACCAGACTCGAGGGGGTAACAGAGTTATGCAAACATAGAAATTCAAGATCAAATATTACAAATGGCCTAACAAAATTATCAATTTATTAGAAAACATAGAGTATACAATCCGTATAAATTAATTACCTAGTGCATATAAAGCGGTATCAACATGTAGATTCACTGAACGGATTACATAACCACTTAATTTACGTATCAATCCACACTCGCCTTTGGTAAATCGTAAGAAATCAAACGACGCTTATGTGCTGCTACATGCAGAGCACGGGTGGAAATTATAAAGTTGGATTCTATCAAATGATTTAGTAGCATTTCATTTCATAATAGGAAGTAAAGTTAAAGTTTAGGCTACTGAATAGCTAAGCCGACTGACTATACAGATATTATGCAGTGAATATACATTTTTCAACACTTTATTTCGCTAAAACAATTCAAACAAAATTAGCACTTTAGTTTTTAAGAACAGTTCAACACAAATAAAGTTTCAACACCATAGATGTCGAAGAGAACAAAGATATCAAAGCATAAGGGAAACTTATCTTTAATCTGTCTTCCTATGGGCGGTCGTAGCTGAAGATCCATGGAGATGTATCATCTTCTATCACAAACTTGACCTTTATTTACACATCCTCGGGTATGCATTGATGTAATTATCACGTGGTATATCATCAAACCTCGGACCCAGAACGTTCTTAACGATCTTTGTAATAAAAGCACTTAATGTTTACGTAATTTCCTAGGATGTTACTAAATTCATTCGTATTCACTTGCTAAAAACTCTTTCATAAAAAACTCATTATTACTATGATATATCTTACCTTCGGATTGTGGCTCTTTTTTTAGCATACGTGCTTCATTCTATGCTTTCTGGACTATTGGAGATTTACTATGTCGTATTAGATTTTCCCCGTACCCTAATGAAAATATATCACGATAAATTTTTATGCGTCGTAGGGGATTCATCAAAAATCACCCTTTATTTACGTACATGATATATATGTATACTGCATGTAAAACTGAGCAATTAGCCTAAGTTATGATGCTAGTAAATATAAATATTAGTATTACTACTCATATCGCTGTAATTATTTTAAGCTCGTATGATATGTATATCTTAATCCTCACATTGAGAGATTATTTGTTACTGTTACATATGTGACCCTATTATGATGTATTATCTAGCCAGTACTTTTCTCACATTTATGACGTTAACTGTAATTTTTGTACAATACTAACGGAATTTGTTTTATTTCAGAAGCAGGTCTTCTGAAAGATAGTTAACTTTCATACGGACGTCTTCGCTTATATGCTTTTAAATTCAATTTTCTTTTATTCATAACAAATGACATCGGCGTCAATGATCTTCAGTGTCAAAATGCCAGGAAACTCAAAATCAATCAATCAATCATGAGACAAATATGCTCATGAATAACAAGGTCTATGTGACTAATGGCAATAAAGAAGTGAGATATTACACTGTGAAACATATTCACCCAACAATTTTCAATATTCCCATTTCCGACTGCTTCCTTCCCTCTCGGCGTTAGAGGCAGTATTTACAACTATAACTTACAATTAGTCAATCTATCAATCACCCTTCCCTTTCCCTGTGTCAGTGCTTGGTTAAAAATCCTCTGTCCCAGAGTAGCCTGCATGCTTGCTCTCCTCCACTGACGAAGAGTTAATAATAATAATAATAATAATAATAATAATAATAATAATAATAATAATAATAATAAAGTTAGTTTCATCATCATCATCTCCTCCTACGCCTATTGACGCAAAGGGCCTCAGTTAAATTTCGCCAGTCGTCTCTATCTGGAGCTCTTAAATCAATACTTCTCCATTCATCATCTCCCACTTCACGCATCATAGTCCTCAGCCAGGTAGGTCTAGGTCTTCCAACTCTTCTAGTGCCTTGTGGAGCCAGTTGAAAGTGTAGTGAACTAATCTCTCTTGGGGAGTGCGAAGAGCATGCCCAGGCCAGCTACCCCTTTTTCTTATTTCAAATTACACTTAATAAAAATACCATGGATGCCATATTGCATTGATTACAGTATTTCCTCTGTTGAAAAGTAAATGTAATACCTAGAAAAGTCGGTTGAAAAATAGCCTTTATTCTCTAAAAGCAAAATTACACGATATATAGAAATATGTAACAACGCCTTTTAAAACTATAAGTCAACTATGTGGCATAAGAGAATAATCATCATCTCATTAACTGTTAAAAATTCAGGTAGATTAGTGTTCAATTTGTTGTTCAATTTGAATAAGCTTAATTCTATTTTCTTGATAACCTCAGGTGAAGGATCTTAACCATTGTTGTTTTCAAAAACAAAGCTTTCGGCAGTCTGATCAGGTTTATAGTATAAATTGTCTTAAAGGTTATTCCTTAGTATCTTAGCATAGAAGGTTATTTCTGTAATATATTAGGCTAATTTCTAGTTTTTTTTTTTTTTTTTTTTTTTTTTTTTTGGTAATATCTTAGCCTAGAAGTTTTTTCTGTATTAGCCTAGAAGGTTTGTTTCTGTAATATCTTAGCTTATGTTTTTTTCTATAATATCTTAGCTTAGAAGTTTTTATTTTCTGTAGTATTTTATCCTATAAGTTTTTTTTCCCCTTAACATCTTCAAACATGCGCAGTCGTCAGTTTTGGAATAAGTACAATTGCCATGGATAAGGATATACAAATGCTGCTTCTGTCATACTAGAGCAGTTTTATATGTCAAGAGAAGCACACCCACAGTTGATATGTCCGTAGTCATTGCATAAAGCTGACACCTTGCATTTCCATGTGAGATTTATTACTTTTTCGGGCCATCATATAATCTGGCATATTTCGAAATCCAGGTGTGATAGTGATGTAGTTGTAAGAGATACCTTTGCTTCTTTTCAAACCTTTTTAAAATACTCGTAGAACAGGCTCAAGGTTTTATTCTTTTATATTATTTATTTTTTTATTCATTTATTATTATTATTATTTTTTTTTTTTTTTTTTTTTTTTTTTGAGAGAGAGAGAGAGAGAGAGAGAGAGAGAGAGAGAGAGAGAGAGAGAGACGATATAATATAGTAGTAACAATAGTCTGATGTCTCTATTTATATCTAATTTATTATGTTATATTTCTAAAATATGACTGGAGTCCCTCAATCTGGGATGATAGTTATTTTTTTTCATTAATTTCTAGTTGAAAATTCAATTATTTAAGCCTCTAAGGCATACACAATATTAATATTGCAGGGTACATCTGCTGCCTCACGTTCATATATCCTGAGAGAGAGAGAGAGAGAGAGAGAGAGAGAGAGAGAGAGAGAGAGAGAGTTCGATGAAGCACTTCCGCTTTAAGAAGAAGAGTCAGACCACAGATATGCAAATATACAAATGTATAAAAATATGTATGCATACGAATGGTGTACATCAGTTTGTGTGTTTGTAGAGCTTCATTCCTTCATGCAAGAAGCTTGCTTGGAGGCTCGCTCTTGTTATCCTTTACTAATGTGCCTTTAGTTGCGTTCATATGTAAATACCCATTCTTTTGACTATTTTTTTTTTTATATTATACAAAATTAAATGTGCCTTTCTCTTACGTATGCAAAATAGTTTAGGCTTTCTTTCGTAGTGGATGCAAATATCCTGCCTCCGCCATTTTTACAAATGGAATTTTATTTTCCGGGTCTTTTTGTTCTTTGCCGAACGAGCTGTGCGTTTGCCTCACTCCTGGAAAGGCCCCCCTCCCTTCTTGACCCCCCCTCCTTTTTTCCAGATATGATACCCATCCACCTTCACCCCCCCTACACCCCGTCAGGCCATCTCGATCCCAAGCATCCTTCACCTTCGCATTCTTTGCCCTACAGCCAAAACCTCCTCTTCTTCTATTCCTTTCCACAGGCCATACTCCCCATTCAAGCAACCACCCACCCACCCCTTTTCCAGCCCCTCCCCCTCTGACTACCTTCCTACAAACCCCCATCCCTGCCAACTCCCTTGCCTACCCCATCCTTCTCACCTCCTCTTTTCTTCCATTCCAACCAGCCTCGATATACTTCGTTCAATTTGCAGATCTGCTGAGTCGGAAAGCAGTGTCGAATCATGACGAGGTCAAAACGTCACGAGCCGTGTGTTTGATCGTGACATTTGGGTACCTCTTTTTTTTATTTATTTATGTCTTAGGCTTAAAGATTCGACGTTCCTTCCCCCCTTTTGTTATTGAAAAGGTCATCAGAGAGTCTAGTTTCTTTTTTTTTTTTTTTTTTTTTTTTGCTACTCCAGGTTTTTGTGTTTCCAATATATTATAGTCAACTGAAAAATTGGTCGAAAATATTTTT
>NC_090742.1:42115381-42125381 GCF_036898095.1 Palaemon carinicauda
AAACCGAAATATAAAAAGAAAACGTAAAATATTTTTGGATATTTTTAAATGCAGACTATTATAACGAAGACATGTTTAATGTTGCGATAAGAATTGACAACGATAAAAGGCGAAGTCAGTCAACCCTTCCCCGCTATGACCTTCCTTCGCTTTCTTTTATTTCTCCTTCTTGCGACTCCTTAACTTTTATGGGAGCAAAGACAGAAGGTCGCCCGCGATGGGTCGTTTCCAGGGTCCTGTTTTGGCTCTAGAGCGGCACCGAAGGAGTTGGCCCACGTTATGGGAGATTGGGAGGAATGTCACTCTTCGTACTCCTTCTCCTCCGCAGGGTGGATTGGTTGAAGACGTGACTGATAAGGATTGAGGGGGGAGGGGGGTTTGGATATGGATCCGATAGGAAGTAAAGAGAGGGGAAGTACTACCGATAAAGGGGAGGAAGCAAGATAGTGTTAAAGACGAAGGGGGAAGAAGAAGCGGTGGATGAGATAAATGGTTTTAATAATGAAATTCATTGAGATTTCTGTGTTGATGAAGTCTCCTCTTCGATGCTACCTGAATGAAAGGATGGCTTAATGATTTTAACTATGTTTTTGTTTATTAGGTTTTTTTCATGATGATAACATTTAGTGTTTCCTTATGTTTCCTTCATCTTGTATCCTCATAATATTACTTGAATGTTGCGCTTTTAACGTAAGTTGTATTATTATTTTATATTTTCAGTCACACTCTTGGTGAGGAGGTATGAAGAATCGTTTTTCCCCTTATTAAGAGTATTTTCTTAAAAAACTAAATCCAAATTGACTTCAATTCATTTATAAAAACTCTTCCCCATGAAATCTGGTGATAATGATATGTTTATTTTTTACCAGATAAATTCAATCGATGTGGATTTTATAATGATTTATACTCGCTTTTTCTCATCCTATCCAAGGTCAACAGTTTTGTTAATTACATGAGATAAAAGGACAATTATATATTTTACGGAAATGTTACTTCTTTTGTTCGCGATGATGTGACTAATTTTACTTTTGCAATTGGCAGTTCAAATTCACTTCACTGCACTCGGCTCGTCTTAAGAATGTAAATTTTATTCACCAAGCCAGAAATGAAAAATGTGATTCTTTTTTATTTATTATTTTCTTTTTTCATATAGTGGCAAAAAAAAATTTTTTTTTTACGGGGTCCTCTCACACTTTCTTATCTTTATTTTCTGAACAAGGTAAATAAATAGTCATAATAACAGTTTTGAACGATACCGAAAGCAGTGAAAACCAATTTTGTATCAATTTTCTTTGGGAACATTTGGCAATGAGCAAGAAATATCAAAACTTTAAAAACTAAGTCTTTTACATGTTTTGGAATTATCTTTTAAAAATATTTTATTGATACTAATTGAGAAGATTTGCACCTCTCTCTCTCTCTCTCTCTCTCTCTCTCTCTCTCTCTCTCTCTCTCTCTCCGTGGAATAACTGAACAATACTCACGTTGCTTTGCACACCTTGTTCTAACCTCTTTAAAAAGAATGTTTGTTGCTAGTCAGAAAGGCATCTGAACTTTAGTCAACAGACATTGAAAGTAATTAGATCATTAAGTTATATGATATCCTTGAAGGGGATGCGTGTGAAATGGGGTGGTGAATAGAACAGACAGTGTTTCTTGTACAATGTGTACAGTATATACTGTATGTTTGATCATCTCTCAGTATTCGAATATTTCAGGTTTCTATTTTTCTCACACACTCATACGTATATATATTATGATTAATATTATTATTATTATTGTTATTATTATTATTATCATTATTATTTCCTAAGATACAACCTTAGTTGGAAAAGCAAGATGCTATAAGCCCATGTGCTCCAACAAGGAAAATAGAATGTAATAGTGTGCTAGAGTGTACCCGGAAGCAAGAGAACTATAACCGCAAGACATTGGGAGACCATGGTACAGAGGTAATGGTACTACACAAGACTAGAGAACAATGGTTTGATTTTGTAGTCTCCTATTCCCAGAAGAGCTGCTTAACATAGCTAAAGAATCTCTTCTACATATACCAAATAGAGTGTAGCCACTGAACAATTACAAGAGCAATTGCTTGGTAATCTCGCTGTTGATAGGTGACTTGACTGGGGAAAGAATAGGCCAGACTATTCGGTGTATGTGTTGGCCAAGAAAAAATGAGCCGTAACCAGAGAGAGAGAGAGAGAGAGAGAGAGAGAGAGAGAGAGAGAGAGAGAGAGAGAGATCCCATGTATTGTCTGGACAGTCAAAGGATCCAATACCTCTCTAGTGGTAGCATCTCAAATATATATATAATATATATATATATATACATATATATATATATATATATATATATATATATATATATATATAATATATATATATATATATATATATATATATATATATATATATATATATATATATATGGTAAAGAAGATGAGATTATGGAATGTAAAATGCCACTTTCTTTTAAAGAAATAATTAATCAGATGATCCTACCAGTATTAACTTATGCATCAGAAGCTTGGAGCCTTACGAAAGTCTTAGAACATGAGCTAGTTACAACTCTATTAGCTATGGAAAGAATAATGATGGGAATAAACCTATGAGACAGAAAAAGAGCAACATGGAAACGAGAGTACACTTAAGTAGAGATTATTCTAACAACATGTAAGAAAAAAGAGATGGATCTAGGCAGTACATATATTAGTGTGCTACTGTTATTAACACACATTGAGTATGTGTTGTTTGAGATGTTGAGTCTTGAAATAAAGTCAATCATGTTAACTTTAAGATGGTTTATTCTCTGAAAACAACATTGTTAACATCTCCATCACAGAAGTATAGCTGGTTTGGTCGGATGACCATTCCAGGTGAAGTATAGATAAGAACTGCCTAAAATATCGATATCACAGATATCGTATATTTAGTTATCTCAGCATTTAAACACAATATGTAAACTTTACATTAGTCTAGGAAGACACCTGCATCCGGTGGCGACACAACTCTTTCACACGGTATGCATTTGTGTTTATGCTTCATAAAAATGTTACATTGCTGAGAGATGCAAAATGCATCCTGTTATGATCTTGTCTGACTACAGCAAATCTCACGCTAGCTTCTTCTTCCACAATGACGTATTACGTCATGTGTTTTAAACATGTAATATCTGACTATTACATCAGCTCGGCCAGCTATCTCCATTTTTTTTTTTTAAATTTAACAACACGCCAAAATATGTTTACTAGGAGTGTGACTGGATATATGTATTATTCTTTGTTTAACGTTAGCCATAAGCAAATGAGGACGAATGTTCAAAATAGGCATATTAAAAAAAAATAATAACAATAATGCATATGGAAGGATATTACCAAAGCAAAGAAAAAAAATGCATGATAAATAGAGATCACAGACATGGTACATTGCTAGCAAATGATTATATGGTACCCAAAAAAAAATACTGATATACATATGATTCGGTAACTTGTTAAAGAATAATTGTTACCTTTGTCAGAAACATAGATTATTACAATATGGTAATTAATAAAAATATTTGTTACCTTGGTAAAGATTCAATTTTAGTGCACAAACACGAATTCGTGGTATGTACACGTACCACGGTTTCGTACATATATATATATATATATATATATATATATATATATATATATATATATATATATATATATATATATATATATATATATATTTATATATAGGGCTTATATATCTTATTAGATGCCCATAGATTCTGGTTTTTTTTTCTTTTCTTTTCTTTTAACATTCCGGCTTATATATTTTATTAGATGCCGAGAGAAAAAAAGATTAATTTTTTAAATGTTTTTTAAATGTATTTTTAAAAATGCAAATGTTCTATAGTCTCTTCAATTACATATTACTAGCATACTAACTGCTTTTCGTACACAACTCGTTTCCAAGACAATTTTACTCCTTTGAGTGAATGAAGTGGCCACTTTCAAACGGCTTTAAATTGAATTGAATAAGGAGTTTTGTCTGGACATGGCAAAACATTCCATTTGAGCTGCAAACTGTTCCTTAACCTACGCCAAACAAGGATGTTAACGGCGATAAATATCATCACCGTCACAACTGTTCCTGCTAGTAGTATGGGGTGAAGAAATTCTTTATAAGTCGGTGACAGGTGGTCCATCTCGGTCAATTTCATCAACCGCTTGGCTACCTGTTTGTTGTATGGGAGAGGTAGTGATGGCATTGTAGACGACCACGTGAAGTTCGCGAAGTAGGCTCGTTCTCTGATGATGGTCTTGATCCCGGTCACCATGGAATTAGGGGATGTCCCGATACAACCATCTGCTGTAACAAAGATTTTGGAATAGGACGTGGATCCGTCCGGGCATGATACATTGAAGCCGTCCTTGTCGTATCGTATCCACGAGCCGTTGTTCAGTCTGCAATTGAACTCATTATTGTCAAAGGGATAAAGCTTATCCAGACAATTTTCACTTGTATGGGAGAGAGCACCGTCTAGCACTATACCTAACTCGCATGATTCCATTAAGTTTTTATGGAATTCAAATGAGTCAGCTGTACATATTTTTCTATCCATTGCGTCTGAACAGTGAGTTAATTGATTTAAGTCTTTAATGACCGTATATGTTTCCTTGTCTGGGGAAATCAATACGTGTCCTGTCAAACTGGATATTACTGGATTTGAGTGATTCGTCATGAAAGTCGGAAATGGTGATATCCTGTAAGATTGCCAGGCATCAGAAGAATCAAAGGGAATTGTAATCATAATCTTGTTATTTTCAACGCTTACTGTAATTAGGCTGTAATAAAATTCTAACCTACGTGCGTCTAACAAAGGAACATAGCCTAGTTTCTCCCGTCCGTTCTCCAGAACTAACTTTAAGTATATTATAGGCAACAAATGGGGCGACAGTACACCTTTAGTTGCTAACGTGATAGCTTCTACATAATCTTTTGATTTCTCAATGAAATGTGCAATTCTGTTATGTATGTGATCTATTTTTGAATCATAATACGTTAACGTTGCCAACAAATCCTGTACTTCCATTATATGACTGATATTACTTGAATGTTCATTTGCTAAATCCATAATTTGATTGATTGAAGCTAACTGATTCCTTAGTTCTGACATAATCAATTCATTTTCATGAGTCAAGAACTCAATTTTCTTATTTTGATTACTAATCTTAAGACGATTGGAAATTCCTAAACCTAAACTTGCAATAGACCCAAAGATGTTTAATGCAGCAAAAATAAACGGGTTACGTCTTTCTTTATGTTCGTGTCCTACAGTCCACATCAAAAGGTCACGAGCCAAAGATTCTGTCTCGTAAGTCTTATTTTGCAAGTCATCAGATAGCATCTCTGCATCTTTTAGTGTCGATCCAAGCGAACTCGCTGTAGGCAAATGAAAATGTCTTCTATGCAACTCATCTAATGAGACAGCAAACCTTGAAATGGCGCTTTTTAAGCTAGTGACATCATTCTCTGGAAGAAAAATTGCTTGCATATGCACTTCTACAACTACGTTGCTTGATGTAATAAAAACGTCTTCTTGTCTTTCAACTATAGTGCCATATTTAAAATCTGTACTTTTAGTTTTAGAGCTCATCCCACACGAGAAAAATGTCTGAGCGAACAATATCACTCCCAACAACAAAGAATTCATCTTGGAAACCTGTAACGAGAAAAATATATGTAATTACTCCTGTATTAAGAAGAAAATGTTTACAAAATTTTAAATGGGCCTTCAAACTTAGGTGTTAGTTTATAATTGAGTCCTTTACGTACATTTACCTGTATGTATACATTATCACCCACGGTATATGTTTTAGTTGGCTTCGTTATTTTATCATGACTCCTTTTCATTATGATTTGTGATTCTTCTAAATTCTTTCAAAAGATATCATATCGACTTTTGCTTGCATTTATACATTCTTTTAAAGGATTTGATAGATTAGTTGTAGGCGTTAATACAATGAAAGGCGTTCTAACTGGGGTACCATACAATGCTTCATGCGGTGACATTTTAATTGATATATGATATGAATGATTCAGAGTACTCAGTACCGCAGGTATTGCAATATCCCAGTTGGGGTCTGATCCCCCTAGTGTTACTCTTAATATATTTAAAACCTTCCTATTTGCTCTTTCCACTAGCCCATTCGACTCTGGGTGATATATCATGGTATTTATTTTCTTTATGCTAAGGAATTCACACAATGAGGTAAGAAAGTGATTATTAAATTCTCCACCCGAGTCTGAGATTATCATGTGTGGAATTCCATGTTTACAAATGTAACACTTGTAATACTTCCTAGCGCATTCAATCGCAGTTTTAGTTTTAAGCGCTATTAGTTCTGTATATCGAGTTAAAGCAACTACAATTACTAAGAGGGGCTTATTTCCTCTGTCTGACTCGTAAAATCCTGTTAACAAATCTAAATGTATTCTTTCAAAGGGTTGATTGGGCACGGGATAAGCCCCTAGGCTGACAGGTGTTTTCGTATACCCTTTTGTTTTCCTGACATGTGCGACAATTAGCTATGTGTCTTTTTATATCTGTAAGCATCGTATGCCAATAAAACAATGATTTGGCTTTCTGTGACATTAATGAGAACCCCAGGTGTCCATGTAATGGATTTGCATGCAACCAATTCAGGACAGTGGAAATAAGTGAGATTGGTACCACTACCTGGTCGTTAGTTACATGTGGTGTATTGCGGGTTTTCCTTGTCACGGTCCTACACAGAATATTGTCTTTGATTATATAATTCTGCTGCTTATACTTTATATATTCCTTTTCCTTGTGATTGCCTTTCAAAGCATTTATATTTTTTTTCTAATTTCTGATCTTTTCTTTGCTCAGTCTGTAATAATTCAGCGCTCCAGCCTAAATCTTCTTGTTCATATATCATTTTAACATTAGGCATGGATGTTGATATATCTATTAATTCAGCTAAAGGCTCTGTACAAGATGACATGGGGTTGGGTGATAATGCATCAGCAATGATATTTGCTTTCCCAGGTAAATACCCGATTCTCGCGCCAAAGTCTTGAATGATCAAATGCCACCGAGTTCGTTTGGGGCTGTGGCTGAAGCCTTTAAAGAAGTCGGTTAGTGGTTTATGATCAGTAAGAACCTTAACGGGATAACCGTATATTATGAACTTAAAATGCACTAGTGAATTAACAATAGCTAGCCCTTCCTTGTCTATTACTGCATACTTACTTTCGGAAGTTCTCAATTTTCGAGAATAAAAAGCTATCGGGAAAAATTGTTTATCATATTGCTGAAGCAATACCCCTCCTACTCCTAAGTCTGAGGCGTCTGTTGCAATGAAGAATTCCTTACCGAAGTCAGGAAATTTTAAGATAGGAGAACTACACAGTTCATCTTTCAAGGTATTAAACGCCTGTTGATGATGCTCAGACCATATGAAATCTACGCCCTTCTTCGTAAGATCTGTTAAAGGAGCGGCTATTATTGAATAGTTGCGTATAAAACGCCTGTAATATCCACTACAACCAAGAAATTGCTGTATTCCCTTGACATTAGTAGGTATGGGAAAATTACGAATAGCCGACACCTTATCATGGACTACTTTAAGACCTTGGCTTGACACCATGAAACCCAAATATATTAATTCTGTTTTGAAAAATTCACACTTACTAATCTTTACCCTTAAGTTATGTTGTCTTAATCTCTGTAGTACTAGTTCTAACTTACGTAGATGTTCTTCTAAGGTGTTGGAAAAGATTACAAGGTCGTCCATATAGGCATGCAATATATCCCCTAACAAGTCTCCAAACACTATGTTAATCATTCTTGTAAATGTTATGGGAGCACAACGTAAACCAAAAGGCATCTGTAAAAATTCATAATGTCCCCTGGCTGTGCTGAAGGCTGTATATGGGATACTATCTTCTTCTAATGATATCTGGTGAAAACCTTTAAGTAAGTCCAAACTGGTAAAATATTTATTCTGACCTATCAATGACAAAATATCGTCAGTACATGGCACTGGGAATCGATCAGGGATCGTCTCCTCGTTTAGACGACGGAAGTCTACGCAGATACGCCATGTTCGATCTTTTTTCGGTACAACTATTAATGGAAAATTATAAGGGCTGTTTGATTTCCTAATGACTCCTTCTAGCATTTTACCTACTACATCATTTATTTCATTCTGGAATTTCATAGGGAGTCTGTACGAGGGTACATAGATAATTTTCTGCTTGTCCTTTAACCTTATTTGATGCTCGATCACATCTGTTTTTCCTAAGGATCCATCCGTAGTGGAAAAAACATCATGATATTTAGTTAAAAGTCCAAAAATTTTCTTCTGAATTTCTTCGTCTTGAATGTCTTTATTGATTTTATTTTTAATAGATTGCAAAAGGGATTCATCCGCAACTGATTGAGCGTGATTGATTTCAGCAACGGTAAGAATACGATGTTTATAAACTTCTACATCCAAGATATGTTGATTTTTGTGAATTACTAAAGTTTTATTTAAATGATTACAGACTTCAATATTACATTGTTGATGTGAGCCTACTGTATAAATAGCTTGTGTGACAGACAATCCGTAAGTTTTCAAAGTGTCGGAAAGGATTAATATTTCAGATCCCGGTAATGTTTTCGAAGGTACGTTTGGCTCGATAGATTGCGTGCAAGATGATATTACGGGTGAACGAGAATTCTGCTGGGTCGCATATATTATTTCTTTATTAGTGAGACAAGTTATTGGTTCTTCAACGTACGTTACGGTTACATTTGTCGTCTCCTTTTAATCCAAAACTGATTTTAAGGTATTAGAAGACTTATAGAATTTTCCGTTGATATACACGCTGTGCTTGGCAGGGGCTAAGATAATGTTTTGATTTCCCATAGATGGGTATCCTATAATTACAGCTGGATACATATCAATGTTTTGTACAACAACAAATGTATCGGCAAACGTGCGCTTACCGACCTTGAACTGTACTTGAGTTATGCCTATGACTTTTAATTTATTATTTCCTATACCCGAGAGTCTCACTCCGGATTTTTCTATCGGAAAGTTCGAAAACAACAAATGATGTGTCCTCAAATCCATGATATTACGTGGACTACCAGAGTCAAAAAATAACGTAAAGGATTTGTGTTCTAAATTTACAACATATAATGTTGGTCGTAACTCATTTTGGCTTATTATTGTATGAATTTGTTGCAAATCTACGGGAGCATGCACTGTTTTACTTATTTCGGCCGTGTGTTTCATAGGAAAATCTATTGCCTCACAATGATCTGATAAAACATTAAATTGATTATTCAATACTACTGATGTTGACTTGAATGACCTTGACCCAACATCACTCTCTTCCCCACTGGAGTTAATTATATGGTATTTGCTTTGCTCTGCACATTCTGAAAATTAGTCTGACCTTGCGAGGTCTGGTTTGACGACCCAAGCTCAGCGTTATTCGAAGAATTGTTTGTTTTTGTTTCGGATTCTGAACTACATTGACGTTTGGCTGTTTCTTCTTATTATTAAAATGAGGATTTTTCTTCTTATTTCCATATGGAACTGACTGTGGAATTGACTGTGTATTTCTAGGATTCTGTTGTGTCTTACGCGAGTAGCACTGACTATATGATGAGTCGAACTATTATATATCGAACAAAATTTCGTCCTGCAGTCCGCGATCAAGTGACCTTGACGTTTGCAATTATAACACGTCATTACCGCAGCTTGACTATTATTAACTACATTTACTTGTTGTGGCTTTGTTTCATTTTTTGCAAAAACTTGAGTTAACACGGGATCAAGGTCAGGTCACTTTTGACATGTGTTTCTTTATCTGTTTATATACATCCAATTCCGTACTTGCAGGCGTTAACTTTTTATCAAAACACCGCACTAAAGCTTCAGGCAACATAAGTGTCATGCAAGTTAAATACATTAATCGTAAAAAATCTTTCACGGAGATGTTATCT
>NC_090742.1:42130381-42145381 GCF_036898095.1 Palaemon carinicauda
GAACAGCATCCGGGAAATGATAGTTGAAATGATAGTTGCATTGAATAGCCTAAGATGATACAGGAACAAAATCATCTAATTTCTTTTTCCTTTTTGACTTTTTAACTCTCCTTAAGGAGACGAATATGGTGATGAGCCCTAAATTAGAGACTTATACCAAACTATATCTGCTCCATCTGCATATCAATTCAAGTCGACCAGTATCGTTTAATCACGTTAATTTCACTCCCTGTCCCGTCTCACCCCGTCTCCCCAACAAGAGAAATCTATCGTCGCTTTGTGTGACGTATTACAGAACATTAGGCATAAATCTGGGTAGTTTAAGGGGTTGTAACTCACAGGTAGACATCTTGCATTGTTTGAGGCGATTACTGGACCCCTGGAGACCTTCGCGGATTATTACAGTAGACATGATCGTACAATTTGTATTGAAGCACTCAGGCGAGAAGTCGGTTCGGGCTTAAGGCCAATTCAAGATGCGATATCCGTCTGATTAAAATGCCATTTTCGTGGAGAAAAGAAGCAGATTTGAATATTTCCCATTAGCATTTCTGTAATCACTGATGACAGCTGTCTTTCCCCATCAGAGTCACGTGGGTGGTACGCTGTGATTTGGGAGGTATCTCTCTCTCTCTCTCTCTCTCTCTCTCTCTCTCTCTCTCTCTCTCTCTCTCTCTCTCTCTCTCTCGTATGTAATCAGGAAAGTAATTTTTACGCCGTAACAGAAAATTCTAGTTGAAATTATGAATGGTATTTGATTTAATGGTTTTGAGAAGTCGTTTGTATAAAAATTGTCCTTTTTATAATATATTAGATATTAATGTTTTTAAATCCAGTACATTTAAACTTTAACAAAGTCTCGTTCCAAGTTCCTTCTCTCAGGTTAGTATATGGAATATTTTACATTTTGAGTATGAATGATTCTTTGAGAAAAACCAGCTGAAGAAGCTAGCAAAGTTTCAAAATATTTTGAAACCGTCTTGAAATTTCACTTCCATTTGATGTTCACCTATCAATTCAAAGAGTGTCACGAGATCCATGCAGATGTTCTTATGATATGTTCAGGTTGTTTGGTTTTTCATTTTATGGTCCTGTAGTTTGATAAAATAGTTTTATGATTTTTGGGGGGTTTAGTCCCAGTGGTCGTACAATTTACAACACATGGCCCCAAAGCTTTGATTGTGCCTAATATACAATATATCAAACTTTATATTTGTGTTTGTTAATGAAGTCATATAATAGCATATATAAATTTAGAGGAACAGGAAGTTGGAGAAGCAGTCTAATGCAGGAATTAGGTGAGAATCTCTCTCCCCCCCGCCCCCTTCCCCCCCGAAAACTTTTTTATATCATGAGTCTGATTTACATTACTTTTCAAAGACTACGTATATGCGTGGAAAATACTCAGCGAAGCTTGGTGCTTTACGGTAAGCTACACAATTTCTAAAGATTTTGTTAGATGTCATAAACTACAGAAAAATACTGAAGTAAAACTAAAAACTCGGGTTTATCTTGAAGATAACATTGAGTTCTCAACGTAATTGTGAAACTCGAATTTTTGCTCATTTTACTTTTCTCAGACATTGGCTCAAATTCTTTATGATGGGATGTTATTTTCGCAATAATTAATTACAGATAAAGGATACTTGAGATAATCGTGTGAATTATGCGTTCTTCAAAATATTGAGGTTTTTAAAGTATTTATTTCCAAACTTCTGTTGAGATTGCAGCATCATATTTTATTTGGTTCTTAGCATTATAAAACTATTCTGTTTTAGCCATTTACACCTTATTAATTCACGAAGGTATTGTATTATAGAACACACTGATAAGAAATCCGGCAAAATAAAAATCAGTTCAGTTTACATGGGTGATTCTTGTGATTAAGTTTTAATACGGTAAATTGATAGGCAGATTTTGAATTCACAAGTCAATTTTATAAACACATTCAAGAGGATAATGCTAGTGACTGTTATGAATTATAAGTGTCTAAAAGAATTATTTTTGAGTGGAGTTTTAATTAAAATTTCCCAATGAAAAGGTATGCATTTTTCTGTATGTATATAGTAAATATGTATATCATAAGAAAAAAAAAATACTTTGACGACAAGAATTGCTGCAAATTATCAAGAAGAGAAACAAACATGTTCCTTAATTAGTCATTCTTAAAGTTCCCTGTTATCAGGAAAGGAAATAAACAGTCAGATTATCTTACTTCATAGAACATACGACCTTTTGCGTTCTTAGTTAATCTGATAAAATGTTCGCAGAGTTGAATAGTTTATAAAAACGTTCAAAGCAGGAAACGTATGACTATCAAAGTTGGGTAGCAAAAAGTATTTTTTTTTCTTTTTGACAGATAAAAACCCCTTAACTCTGAACATTGCGTTCATTTTATTCCTTGTATTATCATTATTCTGTAATTCCACTTTTAGTTCAAGTAGCTTTAAACCATGAAGCATTTCGTCGTAGATGCAAGTTTACTTGAAAAAAAAGAAAGTATTATAATGCTTATGCGGTTGATAAGATAAATGGTTACTTTTTTAGTATTCATGTTTTAAATAATCTGATAAGTTGAGACCTTTATCTAAGTAAGGAATTAGGTTGTTGTTGTTGTTGTTGTTGGTTTTTTTTTTTTTTTTTTTTTTTTTGCTGGAACTGGAGATTTGAAATATGTGGCTAAATTTGTATAAAGCGCTGCTTTTTTTATTCTTATAACATTACGCAACGTTTCTTTCCGTGTTATCAGTACTTTAATTTGATAGTTATTTCAAAACTTCATTATCTTACTCAGATTTTTTTTAGTATTAATTTGTACTTTATATTCCACAAACAGAGGAAAATTTTATTATATTTTTTAAGATTGTCTGAAGGTTTAATTAGATCAAAGCAAATCTTTGATGAGCTCATTTTCTCCTGAAATATTTGGAACTTTTATCCGATAAGCCTCTAATGAGCTGCTCGTTTCCTTTGAGGGTTAATCAAAAATTCCCTTTATGTTCATGATGTATATTGATATGGAATTTAGTACATAAATGCTTTCACAAAGCCCATGTTAAAGTCAAATTCACTCTGAAGATTTTGCATACGGATTAATTGTTTACTGTTTTACTGTAAAGCCATCCCACTTAAAGGGAACGGCTTGTGTGTGTGTGTATATATATATATATATATATATATATATATATATATATATATATATATATATATATTGTGTGTGTGTATGTATGTGTATATATATGTGTATGTGTATATATATGTATATGTGTATATATATGTATACGTGTATATATATATATATATATATATATATATATATATATATATATATATGTGTGTGTGTGTGTGTATGTGTCTTTGTGTGTGTGTGTCTGTCTGCGTAAAACCCACAGAACACATGGTGCTCAGATGCTCTATTCCAATCATGACCGGTTTCGGCCTCTTTATGATTAAGTAAAACGCAACCGGTCAGTATTCATTCAGTAACTTCATTTCTTCGGCATGGTTTATTTCATATATATATATATATATATATATATATATATATATATATATATATATATATATATGTGTGTGTGTGTGTGTGTGTGTGTGAATACACAGTATATATACATATGTATATATGCTGTCCATCTAAATATGTGTTAGTGTATACATATGTGCAAACAATATATATATATATATATATATATATATATATATATATATTTATATATATATATATATATATATATATATATATATTTATATAAATATATATATATATATATATATATATATATATATATATATATATATATATATATATATAGAGTGGCAAAACACTAGAGGCGAGGTTAAAATAGCACAAATATAATGTCATAATGGGTAACATTTCTAGTAGTTTCTTCCAGCTTATGAATGATTGCAACCATAATATTAATTAGAAAGCTTCTAAAGAGCTTATATTTTATAAATATATTGTTAAACGAAATATCATTGAATGACGTTTAATCAAGAACAATTTTGAATACCTGCTTAACACCAGTTCAGGTATGTACAAACTGGACGAATTACTGGTAAACGTTTGTAAACAACTAGTTTTTAAAAAATATGATAATTTTTTTCTGTTTATACTTTAGCACAGAGGTTTCTTTGTATTCTTCATTTATTTTTAAATCATAAGACCTTGAGGAAGTGTAATATCAACACGAAAGCGCTTGGTGAACTCATCATTTCATTTTTCTTCCCGACTTGCTGTCATCTTGAGACATCGCACACACACACACACACACACACACATATATATATATATATATATATATATATATATATATATATACATATATATATATATATATATATATATATATGTATGTATGTATATGTATGTATAAGGGGTGTCTTTTTTCACTTAAGAAACTGTATACTAGAAAATATGGTGATTCAAAAGAAAAAAGCTTTTTACTGCTACATTCATACTTTAATTGCTCAGTTTCCTATGAATTCCGTTGGCAAACAAAATCTTCACTGTACTGGACACTTCTTCATTTTAGGCTACTTACATAGACGGCTAATCAGCAACTCGTCGAAACAACCTTCACACATTGTAGGATACATCAAGAACATAGCAAACACGCAACCAGAATACTGTAGATTTGTAACGTATTATATTCTCTTTTTTAATAGCAAAAACTTAGCATTTCCTCACCAAGGAACTGCGTGAACAAACACCCACTTCATTTTCTCTTTAAGAAAAACCGAAAGGTTTAGAGAGAAGTTGCCCTGGAAATAAAAGAATATAGTAAATTCATTTGAAACATTTGTACCAAAGAAATCGTCTTGCCTGTAGCACGCTTATCAAACTCTCAATGTAAAGAACAATAGCATGAGAAGAACCACCAATAATCGATTAATCATTGAAGAAAAGTGTTATCAAAGGGTTTAGGAGTAATGAGGAGGAATAGAAAAATATAAAATCCCTCTCATGGTTGAGAAAATGCCGCTAGAGATGCGGTCAAAATCTGAGCTCATTTATTTTCAAAGATTTTTGCCACGGTGGGTATTAATGATGTTGGATCTGTAATGCTAATTCTGTTACCTAGGCTTGGTAATCCAATTGGGCCCGCAAAAAAAAATGTTCCTTTTTATCGGATATTTTTATATACTGGGTTTTTTTTTATACGGTGTAATGCATTTAAATGCCACTCAAAGGTCTTTATTTTTCTGTTTGTGGTGATAATGGATAACTGTATGCATTTTAAACGTTAAAGGAAGTGGAATAGAGCAGTTAGACATTATATATATATATATATATATATATATATATATATATATATATATATATATATATATATATACATATATATATATATATATATATATATATGTATATATATATGTATTTATATATATAATTGTATATATATTATCATCATCATCATCATCATCTCTTCCTACGCCTATTAACGCAAAGGTCCTTGGTTAGCTTTTGCCAGTCGTCTCTATCTTGAGCTTTTAATTCAATACTTCTCCATTCATCATCTCTTACTTTACGCTTCATAGTCCTCCAGAATGTAGTCCTGGGTCTTCCTACTCTTCTATATATTGGAATCAACGAAGCTTTTGTAGCAAAGGTTATCAAAATATCTTTGTGTTTAAGAAAATAGACTTGTTGAATTAGTTTCTTATATTCTAAATATTTTTACTGGCAATAACTTCTGAATTACTGTTTTATTTAAATGTCAGTAACTCTATAAGATACTCATGAAAATTCATCATGAATTATTTTCTTAATACAACTAGGAAAATTAGATGGTAAAGTAATAAAGTAAACATTTCAATACTGTATATATTGTATTCGCTACTTTTCATACCATTGTTATACATCTGTTAGATTTTCCATATCAACCGTGAGACTGTTCTTGTGTTTCAATGTAAAAACTCTTT
The DNA here is from genome assembly GCF_036898095.1 of Palaemon carinicauda. NCBI lineage: Eukaryota > Metazoa > Arthropoda > Malacostraca > Decapoda > Palaemonidae > Palaemon > Palaemon carinicauda. Next base: position 42,136,310 of record NC_090742.1, read on the forward strand.
TAAAGTTTGTGATAAACGAAGAGAGTTATATTTCCGGTTCGTCCACTTCATTGAGTGAGTGTTAAGGTTAGCTAGTGGTATCGTTGGTGACTCGGTATTTGTGAGCCCTGAGTTCAAAATTTGCCCGCTGGTAGTTGGATTCCATTGAAAAGGAGACCCTACTGTCCTCATTTTCGTAGACCAACAGACCTAATTGTTATTTCTTTATCCATTGCGTGATCACTCTCACCCCCACCTCCCCTTGGTCCCTACTTGGGTGAAGAAGGATATATTTAATCTTTAGGACATTTTACAACCACGCAATCACTCATGAGTTATCTTTAAATCGTAAAGTTGCATCACTTGGAATGTAATAGTATATCCTATGTCCTTGTTAACTCACTTGACTCGCAGTGAGGAGTTTTTTCAAGTGATATAGTGTACTTAACACAATTTTGTCAAAGTGTATCTTAATCAATATTATTTTATAAACTGTTGACAGTTATAGTACAAATGTAAAAAAATGCAGGCAAATAATCAAAGTTTCTGACAGATTGTTCCTTATTTATCATAAGATAATGCGGAGATCTAATGAAAATAAAGAACTTTCAACGTCTTGAATATTCAAAAAAAAAAAAGAAAAAAAAACAGGAGTTAATCTGAGAATAAGAATCTTTTAAATATGGAATAGATATGTACAGTAGATAAATTTCATAAATTCAATTGATTCATGCCTACGACATATTTAAGCATACGATTCTCAGTATTCTCGCCACGATTCATTTTAAAAATCTAATTTTGAGGGGAAGCTGTTTTTCGTTGCTATATACTATCGTATATTTTTACCTAGATGAACGCGGGTAGCTGTGTTTACAACCCTCGAACTGTACTCTAGATGTAATCATTATTATCGATGGAAAAGTAATAATCAATTGGCTCTATTCTGTTTTTCTTGGGGAACCTACTTAGGGAAGCTTTGCATCTTTTCTGTATCCTTCCTTGAGCAACTATTTCCAGTTTCTGCAGCAGAATACTTGCAAAATTGCAGAATGGTTTTCTGTGTTGCAATGTTCAGTATAGAGTCAATGGGAAAAGAAAATCTTTCTGGTGGATGGATAGAAGGAAATACAGACTGAAAGAGGAACAATTCTTCGAACCAGAGCTAGATTGGACCAAATAGTATCTAGGAAAACGTATTATTTGGTGCTTCTTCTGTAAATGTTTGGGACAGGTCAAGTGAAATAGAAAATTTTCAAATGATTCTCAAATGATTATTATGTACAAATTTATAAGTAAAAACCCCTTCCAGTAGATTGTCTGGTAACAGTTGAATAGCCACTTTTATAGTGCTATAATCGCAACAAAGATTCCGAGCGAGATAAGCCCCACCCCTGATGATGTTTTAGCCAATCACAGTGCCTCTCACGTTAGCAGAGGTCACAGTATATCCCCTTTAAAATTTCAAGCTGTGAACGTGGGAGACAACATGATTGGCTATGACGTCATCAAGGGGTGGGGGGGCTTATTTCGCTCGGAATCTCTGCAGCGACTATAGTAATATACCATTTTGATAGGTTAGATAGTTTAGACTTTAGAGGATCAATCCAAAGGTTAAAAAAGAAGGTAGAGTTACACAGAACATCTGGTGAAAATTAATTAAAAGTTTGATTATCTATTCAATGATCAGTCATATAAAGAATAGTCTTTTGGCAACTTAGATTATGTTCCGGTATTGTTATCAATTATAACTGAAAGGGTATGATCATATGTACGCGAGACACCCAATGTGACTTACACACATTTAACTCAAGATATGTGTGTAGGTTTTACAGAATCTTAACAACCTGTCCCCTTGACGGAATGGAATACCCAAAACAATGTAAGACGATCATTTTTGTTCTCTGTGGGAATAGTTTCAAACTTCATTTATTTGACTTTAGAACAATTTCATTTTTTCCTGTGTAAACTGGTTAAAAAAAAAAAAACAGTAAATCATTCAGAGGAAGATCTATACATCGTGAAAATTGGTCCCTGTAGTGAACATGTCTGAACTGCTTTTGCTGCTTTTAACTTGTATCAGGCAGAGCTAAATTACAAAACGTTACTATATATATATATATATATATATATATATATATATATATATATATATATATATATATATATATATATATATATATATAAATGTTAACAAACGGTATGTGAGTTAAGGTGAACGTTTGATTAACACCATGAGAAAGGTACCTTTATTTTAAAGATTTGAATTGCAAGTGATCACAAAGGAGAATTATATATGATACAAATTCTTCACCGAATCCATCTTAATGTTCTAAACTATTACCTACTCGGTCAGGGATGCAAAGCTCGGTAAGACAACTTTGTACTCTCGCCACGCATTCATAATTACAGTGATTTGGAAGTGACATAGCCATTAAGGTGCTCAACATCTCTCTCTCTCTCTCTCTCTCTCTCTCTCTCTCTCTCTCTCTCTCTCTCTCTCTCTCTCTCTCTCTCTCTCTCTCTCTCTCTAAAGAGGTTCTTATGTTTCAGTCAATTTACGTCCGTGGTGTTTCTGAGTTCAGATTGCAGATCTTTGTTAATTAAGGATAAAGAAAAAAAAAACTTGTTACTATTTGTTTTGTGAAGTGTAAAGTTGCTGAAATGTTTAACAGTCACCCGGTTATTGATACGCTTCTATATTTAAATATTAAATGGGGCTTTGCCTTTTTTTTTTTTTCTCGGTAAAAGGTGTGATATTGAAAATTGATGGTGATATTTTTTTTTTTTTCATCATGACTTCCCCTTTAAAAATAATGACGATGAAAAAGGTAGCACCTTCTTGTTCTCTTGCTTGAGGGTACATTAAAGCACGCTGTTCTTTCTTGTTTCTCTTCCTCTTGTTTTGTTAAAGTGTTTATAGTTTATATCGAAGATATTTATTTTAATGTTGTTACTCTTCTTAAAAATTTTATTTCTCCTTGTTTCCTTTCCTCACTGTGCTATTTTCCGGGGTGGAGCCCTGGGGCTTATAGCATCCTGCTTTTCCAACTAGGGTTATAGCTCAGTAAGTAAGTAAGTAATAAGAATAATAATAATAATAATAATTGGTAAGAGCTGACAGTGGTAGGCTTGGCGCGGACCGCTGGCCATGCCATCGCTAATTCAGATAGCTACCCAAGGACCTTTCAGTGAGAATGACTGTGGAGGTGAAAGACACAAGTACCAAGAAACGGGTAAAAAGCTGAAAATGGTTGAAATGATTTGTCAGTCATATTAGTCGGGTTGTTCACGTAAAGAGATTAAACGATAGTTAATGAAAATAACCTAAATCTTAAGAAAATCAGGATCTGGAAAGGAAAACTGATAAAGTGTTAGGTGTGGAGGATGGAATTTCTTGGAACGGAGAAGCTTAGCCTCCAGGAAGAACGAGAGTATATGCAAATAGAGGGAATTATGCACTTTCTTTGAGGGGGGGGGGGGGGGGTTGTAATTTGATGAGTTGGCCTAGCTTTGAGAAACTGGGTAAGTTTTCTGCAGAGGGTACTCATCCTTGATTCAACACGTAGAGCTACTACTTTTTTGGGTGGAGCTACCCTTTGCTAAAAGAAACTATTTACGCAGACATAGGGATATACACCTATGTATCTACATATATACATTATATTTATATATGTGTGAATATGCAATATTATTTCTTTCGATGCATTTACAAACGTGTGTATGTGTATATATATGTATGCATGTATATATATATATATATATATATATGTGTGTGTGTGTGTGTGTGTGTGTGTGTATATACATACATACATACATACATATACATACCAAGGCACTTCCCCCAATTTTGGGGGTTAGCCGACATCAAACAAATGAAACAAAAAAGGGAACCTCTCCTCTCTATGTTCCTCCCAGCCTGACAAGGGACTCAACCAAGTTCGGCTGGTACTGCTAGGGTGCCACAGCCCACCCTACCCCCGTTATCCACCACAGATGAAGCTTCATAACACTGAATCCCCTACTGCTGCTACCTCCGCTGTCATCCAAGGCACCGGAGAATGTAGCAAGGCCTACTGGAACTGCGTCACAATCGCTCGCCACTCATTCCTATTTCTAGCACGCTCTCTTACCTCTCTCACATCTATCCTCCTATCACTCAGAGCTTCCTTCACTCCATCCATCCACCCAAACCTTGGCCTTCCCCTTGTACTTCTCCCATCAATCTTGCACTCATCACCTTCTTTAGCAGACAGCCATTTTCTCTCAACATGGCCAAACCGCCTTAACACATTCATATTCACTCTAGCTGCTAACTCATTTCTTACACCCGTTCTCACCCTCACTACTTCGTTCGTAACACTATCTACCCGATTTACACCAGCCATACTTCTTAGGCACTTCTTCTCAAACACATTCAATTTTTGTCTCTCCGTCATTTTCATTCCCCACAACTCCGATCCATACATCACAGTTGGTACAATCACTTTCTCATACAGAACTCTCTTTACATTCATGCCTAACCCTCTATTTTTTACTACTCCCTTAACTGCCCCCAACACTTTGCATCCTTCATTCACTCTCTGACGTACATCTGCTTCCACTCCACCATTTGCTGCAACAACAGACCCCAAGTACTTTAACTGATCCATCTCCTCAAGTAACTCTCCATTCAACTTGACATTCAACCTCGCACCGCCTTCCCTTCCCGTACATCTCATAACCTTACTCTTACCCACATTAACTCTCAACTTGCTTCTCTCACACACCCTTCCAAATCTGTCACTAATCGGCCAAGCTTCTCTTCTTTGTCTGCAACCAGTACAGTATCATCCGCAAACAGCAAGTGATTTACCTCCCATTCATGGTCATTCTCGTCTACCAGTTTCAATCCTCGTCCAAGCTCTCGAGCATTCACCTCTTTCAACACTCCATCAACATACAAGTTAAACAACCACGGCAACATCACACATCCCTGTCCCAGCCCCACTCTCACCGAAAGCCAATCGCTCACTTCATTTCCTATCCTAACACATGCTTTAGTACCTTTGTAAAAACTTTTCACTGTTTGTAACAACCTTCCACCAACTCCATATAACCTCTTCACAATCCACATTGCTTCCTTATCAACTTTATCATACGCTTTCTCCAGATCCATAAACGCAACATTTCTCGCATATATCTGCCTAACTGTATAAATCTGTGTCATACAACCCATACCTCTTCTAAAACCACCATGTACTTCTAAGATTGCATTCTCTGTTTTATCCTTAATCCTATTAATCAGTACTCTACCATACACTTTTCCAACTACACTCGACAAACTAATACCCCTTGAATTACAACACTCATGCTCATCTCCCTTACCCTTATATAGTGGTACAATACACCTCAAACCCAATCTACTGGTATCATTGACAACACAAAACACACATTAAACAATCTCACCAACCATTCAAGTACAGTCACACCCCGTTCCTTCAACATCTCAGCTCTCACACCATCCATACCAGATGCTTTTCCGGCTCTCGTATCATCTAGTGCTCTCCTTACTTCCTCTCTTCTAATCTCTCTCTCATTCTCATCTCCCATCATCGGCACCTGAAGACGTGAAACAGCAATTATATCTGCCTCCCTATTATCCTCAACATTCAGTAAACTTTCAAAATACTCCGCCCACCTTTTCCTTGCCTCCTCTCCTTTTAACAACCTTCCATTGCCATCTTTCACTGTCTCTTCAATTTTTGAACCAGCCTTCCTTACTCTCTTCACTTCTTTACAAAACTTCTTCTTATTCTCTTCATACGAATGACCCAATCCCTGACCCCACCTCAGGTCAGCTGCCCTCTTTACCTCACTTACCTTGCGCTTTACTTCCACATTTTTCTCTCTATATCTTTCATACTTCTCTACACTTTTACTCTATAGCCATTCTTTAAAAGCCCTCTTTTTCTCTTCCACTTTTACCTTCACTCCTTCATTCCACCATTCGCTGCCCTTCCTCATGCTGCCTCCAACAAACTTCTTGCCACACGCATACATATATATGTATATATATAAATATATATATATATATAATATATATATATATATATATATATATATATATATATTATTCCCTACTTTTTCTTAAATGAACAACATTCAACAAAGTTGTGAATTTGTATCGCCTTGGCATCTGGCATATTACAGACGGAAAGTCATATAAAGCTTAAGGTCAAACTCACAGTGCGTATAATAAAGCCTAAACATCCATCTTTTTTTTTTTCTTTATTTTCATTTTGTGAAATATTAGACTTTTCTTAATTTCTCCTTCGGTAATTTTTGCTTATTAACGTCTTATCTGCAATACTGAAAATCTTATGAGCAGTTTACCGAAAAAAAAAGTTGTTAAACTTCAATGAACTATCTGTCTATCAGTGATTTAATTTCACAATTTAATATCTTTCCAATGATAACTTCTAGGGTTTCATATATTTTAAATCATATTTCTTTTTTTTTTTTTTTTTTTTTTTCGTAAGGTTATGGTTTCTTATCAAATTTATCAAAAAAACTATGAATGCATCCTACAATTAAATAGATTAGCAAGTAAAGATATTTTAGTGTATTCTTGTTAGGACCATGTAGTATTCCGTGCAACAAAACAAACACTGGCAAATTGAGTTAAATATGGGATTTTCCAGTACAATGGGTTTATTACCATAAATAAATAAGTTATTAATAGTAGAGTAAGACCTTGATAAGTCACAAAGGAGAGTCATCTGATCCTTTCCTCTCTTAGAATATTAAATATGCAAATGTAGATATTTTTTTCAATGTTCTTTATAAGAAATCATTCTTACAATTGTATTTGTTAGCTCTGGTACATCAATTGTAGGTTAAAAGTTAAATTTACCCATTGGTCTTAAGCTGTAAATATTTGAGCAAATATTGCAGGAATTAGTCCAAACATAATCATCATAAATCTTTAAAGTAATAAATATAATGGTATTTGCGTATACATTCAATGGCCATCCTATGTGTTGCATACTTTGCATGGCCTCAGAGTTGAGAAACATTCTTGTCAACCTCTTGATTCAACTGTAGTGCCATCGTGTGTCCTTCAGTGAGGTATTCCAGGGAAGGTCATAGTTTCCTCAAAGCTTCGGAATTCCGGGAATTTGAATCGAAGTCTGCGGTCTGACGCTCTAACTAGTTTGCACCTTATCTAAACCTCACGAAACTTCGTGTCTCAAACAAGTAGCTCTCGGGTTCATCACTTCCATTGTTGGTCTGTTAGTAGCTTTCTACCGATAGTGCTTATGCGCACGTGGGGTTATATATATATATATATATATATATATATATATATTTATATATATATATATATTATATATATATATATATATATATATATTTTATGTGTGTGTATATATATATATATATATATAAATACATATATATATATATATATATATTCGTGTGTGTATATATATATATATATATATATTCGTGTATATATATATATATATATGTGTGTGTGTGTGTGTGTTTACTCTATATACGGTATATACACAGAATAATAAAAGATGGAATGTGTTTAAACATCTTGGTCACACTTATACTTAACGTCTTTACTTTCAAAGTATCGTCCTAAAATTCATTTAATTATTATTTATACATATTTTTTTTTTACAAGTCCTTTTATATCGTTGAGATATTCATATCGCTGGAAACGATTATGATTAAATACTCGAGATATCTGGCTGCTGAAAATCTTACTCATCGAGAAGCTTAAGTAGAAAACATTTTCGTTCTTAAGTCCCCCAAACCCCCTTTCGAAAAAGCTTTCTAAAATCTCCGTTTAAGAGCATCTGTGTCCCACCCACATTTATTTCTGATGAAAACCCTTTAATGACTTCTAACTTCTTATCATTTATTAGGTTTTTTTTCTTATTCCCTCCGCTTCTTTTCCTCTCCTTCCCAAACTTTCCTTTCGATCGTCATCCTTAACAGTTCCTCCAACCCTTTTCTACTCCCCCCCACCCTTCAAGCTCCCACGTCTAATCTTTCCTTCTTCCCCCTTCTCCTCCATCCCCGACTAACCTCTCCTAATCTCTTCCTCTCCTCCTCCGCCTCCTCCTCTCCTCTCCTCTCCTCTCCTCTTCTTCCGCTAAACTTTTTCGCTGATTATGAAGATCATCGCCACTAACTTTGATAAGGCTTTTAATGAGACGCACCTGGGGACAAATTACCTCCCTTAATATTCCAGGTATATTTCAATATTCTCTCGCCATTTATCTTCATGGATGGAAATGATATATATTATCGAGAGGAAAAAATCCTGGGTTTCAATCTTTGTTGATAAGTATTCGAAATGAGTAACTATTACCATGCAGTTTATTAAAAAAGAAGCAATATTTTGATTGTGCATTGGTGAAAAAAATAATTTTTTGAAATTTTTGTATATTTTGTTCTCAATTTGAGGGATGGTATTCAATGTATTTTATCAAAACCCCTATCAAAGTGTGTACGTCATTGTTATTTGCAAGTAATTGCACTATTTGCCCAAGTAAACCTTTACATGAGTGAATGGAAACGGAGTTATGCGGGTCAGTCGATTAAAATGATTTTGTGGTGTAGATTATAGTGTTGTTGGAAGAACAGGAGTTTCGTTTAGAGTCACAGTCTTGTCCCAATCCCTATTAAAGTTAGTACGTCATTATTATTTACAAACATTTGCACTTTTTGCCTAACAAACCCTTTACTTGGGTGAATAGAAAGAGTGATGGGGATAAGTCGAACTAAATGGTCTTGTGGTGGAGATTATAATTTCGTTGAAATGACATGCTCGTCCTTCATTTCGCTTAACTGGAGGTGGCTCCAGAGGAAAATGACGCAACAGTCACTGCCCTATTCACCTTTTAACTACTAAATCGTGAATTAACCTCTTTTTCACTAATTTTACAACGGTTTTTAGTGGTGTTGTTAACAATTTTGTAATATGAATCGGATGGTATTTTAGCTTTAAACCCCTATAGGCTACAGATGAAAAGATCAAATAATCTAATTTTTTTTTGACCGGAAATAAAAACCAGCAACAGGAATGTTACGTTG
>NC_090742.1:42147881-42212881 GCF_036898095.1 Palaemon carinicauda
GCTGAAGTGTCTCTTCTACCTTATCAAGAGGAACGTGGCCACTGAACAATTATTCAGAAGTTAACCCCTTGAATAAGAAGAATTGTTTGGTATTCTCAGTGTTGTCATGTGTATGAAGACAGATTAGAATATGTAAAGAATCGGCCAGACTATTCGGTGTGTGTGTGTAGGAAAAGGCAAAAAGAAGTGTAACCAGAGAGAAGGATTCAATGTAGTACTGTCTTGGCAAGTCAAAGGACCCCAGAGCTCTCTAGCAGTATGGACCAAAAAATATTTTAGAATAATACATACAAAACTTGAATGTACTTAAATGATAACACAGTCTTCCAAAACTGCCAGACGTTCAGTGGTGTAAGCGCTATGTATACTGTATATTGTATACTGTTCAAGGAGAACACAATGAACTACATTTAGGATTTTTTTCCAGAATTGAATCGGTCAGTACACCCAGTCACATTGCATCTGGTAACTTCTGAGTTTTTTTTATTGCAAAGGGTTCGGAAGTACTGAGTTTTGTTATTGCAAAGGGTTCGGAAGTATTGAGTTTTCTTATTGCAAAGGGTTCGGAAGTACTGAATTTTGTTATTGTAAAGGGTTCGGAAGTACCGAGTTTCTTTTTACGGAAGAATTAAACCCTTTGTAATTTACACAGAAATGTGGTCAGTCTATTAGTATATATATATATATATATATATATATATATATATATATATATATGTGTGTGTGTGTGTGTGTGTGTGTGTGTGTTTGTTTGTGTGTGTGTATGTGTATATATAGTGAAAGATTACAATTCTATATCATCAGTTTACTAAATTCTTTTGCTCTGAGAGGGAAAGATAGAAAGGATATGACCAGGAATTACCATACAAAAAGGTAAAAGTTCCAATGTAACCACAACATTCTATCCACCGATGTCTGTCGGGGTGATAGAATTGAAATGCAATAGATATAACAGAGGGAATTGGAAAATAAATTTGACCAGATCGGCTGAATGGAGTGATATCTACTTTCACTCGCCTGAAATTGGAGGAAATGTTTAGGCTTTAAAATACGGCTATACCTGGTAACATTCCCCTGTGTGTATATATATATATATATATATATATATATATATATATATATATATATATATATATACACACATACATATATACCTACGTATATTTACACACACATACATATATATATATATATATATATATATATATATATATATATATATATATATATATATATATGTGTGTGTGTGTGTGTGTGTGTGTGTTTGTGTGTTACGCAAAATGTGGATAATTGCCAAATGTGTACATTTTGCAATTAATTTTGCCTATTGTGTACAATTTGCAGCGCTTGGTGCTGATTGTGCACAATAAGCAAAATTGATTGCAAAATGTACACATTTGGCAGTTTTTCTACTTTTTGCAAGGACATTTTGCCAAATGTTAACATGATTTTGCAACAGTATTTTGCCAAATGTTCACAGATTTTTTCTTTTGTTCCAGTGGCATGTCGGACTTTAATGAGCAGTTTGAGCAGAAGATTCAAAATTCTCAGACTAAGACTAATATGAAACACTTCTTGTTTACGAGTTGAAATCGTGCAGTTGGGCAAGGAGGAGGGCAGTTAAACCCTCATCTTCCCTGCCACTACAGAGGTCTGTCCTACCAACTCACAAGTGGCATGTCGGACTTTAAAGAGAAGTTTGAGCAGAAGTTGGACAACTTATTATAGTCTAAGAATGACAATGTGGTCATTCCTCGGAAAGAGAAACGTGCACAGTGGATAGCTCAGCTGCTTAAAATTGAAAAGGAAGGGCCTAAAACCAGCGATGACAATAATATGAAAAAAAGATTCGAAATTCTCAGAGTTGGTGACGATGACCGACTTATTCGGAAGCGTAGAGGATTGGAAACTGAATTATTAAAGTTTATAGTGTGCTTTGAGGAAGTTCATCAGGCCATTTCGGTCGTGCATTCAGCTGTGGGTCATGGCTTTGAAAAGAAAACTTTCAAAGAAGGACAAAAGAAGTGGGCTAATTTAACTATGCAGTGCTGCCAGATGTTCATAAGTTTTTGCATTGAGTGTCAAGAGAAGAAAAAACGTAGAGTACATAAAGGTCTAGTGGTGAACCCTGTTAGAAGCGAGACTATTTTTTCTTGATGCCAAATTGACTTGATCAATTTTCAATTTCCAACATTACCTGATGGGGAATTTAGATATATTCTGACCTTCATCAACCATTTCAGCAAGCTGAGGAAGTTGCTAACACGCTTCTCCCAATATTTTTTTTACCTTTGGCGGTCCCGATAACGGGAGAGAGTTTGTGAATACCGTTATATCAGAGTTGTCTACGCTCTGGCCTGAACTTAAGCTCGTCACTGGTCGGCCGCGCCACCCACAAAGCCAAGGTGTAGTTGAAAGATTGAATGGAGTCATTCAAGACAAATTAAAAATTTGGATGCACGAAAACAAGTCCAGCAGGTGGAGCGTTGGGGTCCACTTTGTCTAGTGGCAAATAAACATTTCGGAACATGAAACCATAAAAACAAGTCCGTTTAAAGTCATGTTCGGGATTGAACCCAAGGTAGGCCTACCATCCACTGTTATTCCACCTAATATGCTCGGCAATATAAGAACTGAAGAATATTTAGACACCATCCTCCAAAATGAAGCCGAAGGGGCGGCTGATGAAGAGGAACAAGAAGGAGAGGAGGAACAGGAAGGAAAATAGGAACGAGATGGAGAAGAGGTGCCGCAATTCGCTGAAGCTCGGGAACTGGCTGTTGGGTGACAACGCGACGCTGAAAGTTCCCGAGTTTGATCATGGGCCGAGTGACAGCAGGAACCTCCTGGTTGTGGTACTGCAGAGAGACGAGGACCTGTACCAGGTAGGCGGCATAGAAGGACGCAAAACCACCCGGTACACGGCAGCTGACATGGACCCCGTTAAGGAGAAGCTCCTCACCCCAGATGAGGTTCCCGACGTTGAAATGGCTTTGAGAACCGCTGTAACCAGGTACACAGGAGGCCAAGGGTATGTGAAGTGTGCCTGTAAAAGAAATTGCACAGCCTCCAGATGCTCCTGCACAAATAAGCTGTTAAAATGTAACTCTCGTTGTCACCCTGGTCGTTCTTGTAGCAATATTCAAGTGTTAAAGTAGTGTCAATCCCTTTTAGTTTGAACAATAAATACTAATAAATACTAATTTTAGTTTGAACAATAAATACTAATTCTCTTCGATTCTTGTTTCATTCTGCTTATTGTGTACAATCGGCAAAATGCCGTTGCTTTCTTTTTTTAAAGGGCAAAATTTTGCCATATGTGTATGATTATCTACATTTGGCAAGCGCAATTTCCAAATGTGTACAATTATCCACATTTTCCGTAACATATATACCCATATATATATATATATATATATATATATCATCAAGATCACCATCAGTCATTACTGGTCCACTGCAATATAGACCTCTAACATGTCCTTCCACTCCTGTTGGTTTCTGATCTTTCTATGCCAGTCTATGCCCAAAATTTTCTTAGCTCGTCAATCCATCGTCTTCTTTTTCTTCCTCTCCTCCTTTTGCAATCTCTAGGGATCCATTGTGTTATTCTTATTGACCTTCTATTATCTGTTATTCTCATTTTGTGTACTGCCCATGTCCATTTCCTTACACGTTAGGATATCCTCTACTTAAGTTTGCTCTCGTATCCATGTTACTCCTTTCTCATATCTTAATGTTATTCCCATCATTATTCTTTCCATAGGTCTTTGAGTTGTAACTAACTCATGTTTTGAAGCTCTCGTAAGACTCCTTGTAATAAATGTTCAAGTAGGACTACCTGATTAAATTCTTTTCTTTTTAGAGAATGGGGCATTTTACTTTTCCTAATCTTATTTTGTTAACCAAAAGCTCCCCATCCAATGCTTTCAGGCTCACGCCTGGGGAAACACTGTCTGTCTTATTTATGTGTATTCATTGACTATCTCTAGAAGCTGTTCCATTACTCTTATTTGTTGTCTGCATTTTCATTGAACATTATCTTAGTTTCACTCGTATTCATTTTCAGTCCTACATTTTTGCTTTCTTCTAATAAAATTTTTTTTTCATCTTTTGCAATTCCTTCTATGATTCACTAAACAGAACTATGTTATCTGCAAATCTTTAGTTGTCAAGGTATTCTGCATTAATATATTACATACAGTATATGTATGTATACATATATATATGTATATGTGTGTATATATATGAATATATATTGGTGTGCTACTTTTATAAGCACACATTGAGTATGTGTTGTTTCAGATGTGTATAGCTGGATAACAGAGTACATCTTATTAGTTTTAAAAGTATTTATTAATAAAAAAACAACAGAGTTAAACATCTCCATCACTGGAGGGAGCTGGGTTGGTCAGAGGACCAATTCTGGTGAAGTATAGATATGAACTGACTAACTTATCGATATCACAGATATCGTATGCTTAGTTTATATAAGTTTCGTCACAATCTCGGAAGACACCTGCATCCGGTGACGTCACAAACTTTCACACGCTGAGGCATGGTGTTGACAGTTATGAAAAATGTCACATTGTTGAGGCTGCATTGTACGTCCTGTTTATGATTTGAATGACTACAGCAAGTCCCACGGCTAGCACCTTCATCCAACATGACATATTACGTCATGTGTTTTAAACATGTAATATTAACTATTTTAACTATTACATAAGCTCGGCCAGCTCTCTCAATTTTTTCACAAAATTTAACAACAAGCCAAAACATGGTTACTAGGTGTGACTGGACATATGTATTATTCTTTGTTTAACTTTAGCCATAATCAAACGAGGACGAATGTCCAAATAGGCACATTAAAAAACAATAACAATAATGCATATGAAAAGGGTATTACCAAAGCAAAAAATGCATGATAAAACAAAGATCACATATATGGTACATTGCTAGCAAATGATTATATGGTACCAAAAAAAAAACTACTGACTTACATATGATTCGGTAACTTGTTAAAGAATAATTGTTACCTTTGTCAGAAACATATATTAACATAATACTCAATTTTTTAGTGCACAAACACGAATTCCTGGTACGTACACGTACCACGGTTTCGTACATATATATATATATATATATATATATATATATATATATATATATATATATATATATATATATATATATATATATATATATATATATATGTATATATATATATATATATATATATATATATATATATATTTATATATAGGGCTGATATATTTTATTAGATGCCCATAGATTCTGTTATATATTTTTTTTTTCTCTTTTCTTTTTAACATTCTGGCTTATATATTTTTATTAGATGCCGAGAGAAAAAATTATTTATATCTTTTTTTTTTTGAATGTTGTTTTAAATGTATTTTTAACAATGCAAATGTAGAAAAATTCTTCAATTACATATTACTAGCGTACTAACAGCTTTTCTTACAAACACTTCCCGACAATTTACTCCTTTAGCGAATGAGGTGGCCACTCAAACGGCTTTAAACTGAATCAAATACGGAGTATTGTCGGGACAAGGCGAAACATTCTTTTGTAGCTGCATGCTGTGCCGTAACCTACGCCAAACAAGGATGTTCACGGCGATAAATATCACCACCGTGAAAGCCAGACCTGCTAGTAGTATGGGGTGAAGGATTTCCTTATAAGTCGGTGACAGGTGGTCCCTTTCGGTAAGCTTCATCAACCGCTTTGCAACCTGTCTGTTATACGGGAGAGGGAGTGCTGGCTTTGTAGAGGTCCACGTGAAGTTCGCGAAGTAGGCTCGTTCTCTGATGAGTGTCCGTAGACCAGTCACCATGGAATTAGGGGAAGTCCCAATACAACCATCTGCTGCGACGAAGATGTGGGTGAAGGACGTGGATCCGTCAGGGCATGATACATTGAAGCCGTCCTTGTCGTATCGTATCCACGAGCCATTGTTCAGTCTGCAATTGAACTCATTATTGTCAAAGGGATAAAGCTTATCCAGACAATTTTCACTTGTATGGGAGAGAGCACCGTCTAGCACTATACCTAACTCGCATGAATCCATTAAGTTTTTATGGAATTCAAATGAGTCAGCTGTACATATTTTTCTATCCATTGCGTCTGAACAGTGAGTTAATTGATTTAAGTCTTTAATGACCGTATATGTTTCCTTGTCTGGGGAAATCAATACGTGTCCTGTCAAACTGGATATTACTGGATTTGAGTGATTCGTCATGAAAGTCGGAAATGGTGATATCCTGTAAGATTGCCAGGCATCAAAAGAATCAAAGCGAATTGTAATCATAATCTTGTTATTATCTACGTTTACTGTAATTAGACTGTAATAAAATTCTAACCTATGTTCGTCTAACAAAGGAACATAGCCTAGTTTATCCCATCCGTTCTCCAGAATTAACTTTAAGTAACTTATAGGCAACAAATGGGGCGACAGTACACCTTTAGTTGCTAACGTGATAGCTTCTACATAATCCTTGGATTTCTCAATGAAATTTGCAATACTGTTATGTATGTGATCTATCTTTGAATCATAATACGTTAATGTTGCCAACAAATCCTGTACTTCCATAATCTGAACGATATTATTTGAATGTTCATTTACTAAATCCATAATTTTATTGATTGAAGCTAACTGATTCCTTAGTTCTGACATAATCAATTCATCTTCATGAGTCAAGAACTCAATTTTCTTATTTTGATTACTAATTTTAAGACAATTGGAAATTCCTAAACCTAAACTTGCAACAGACCCAAAGATGTTTAATGCAGCATAAATAAACGGATTCCGTCTTTCTTTATGTTCGTGTCCTACAGTCCACATCAAAAGGTCATAAGCCAAAGATCCTGTCTCGTCAGTCTTATTTTTCAAGTCATCAGATAGCATCTCTGCAACTTTTAATGTTGATCCAAGCAAACTCTCTGTAGTCAAATGAAAATGTCTTCTATGCAACTCATCCAATGAGGCAGAAAACCTTGAAATGGCGGTTCTTAAGCTAGTGACATCATTCTCTTGAAGAAAAATTGCTTGCATATTCACTTCTACAATTACGTTGGTTGATGTAATAAAAATGTCTTCTTGTCTTTCAACTATAGTGCCATATTTAAAATTTATACTTTTAGTTTTAGAGCTCATCCCACACGAGAAAAATGTCTGAGCGAACAATATCACTCCCAACAACAAAAAATTCATCTTGGAAACCTGTAACGAGAAAAATATATGTAATTACTCCTGTATTAAAAAGAAAACTTTTAATCACATAAAATAAAATAAAAATTTCCCTCAATTCTTTTCCTCTCTTTTCTTTTTAATTTCTTATGTGAGCCAATGGTACTATTCTCTCATCCGTGGGTTGGGATACGTTTTGAACTCTAAACCTATTGGCCGTTAATGTTTCCAAAATGTTAAATGGGCCTTCAAACTTAGGTGTTAGTTTATAATTGAGCCCTTTTCGTACATTGATTTGAATATATACGTTATCACCCACGGTATATGTTTTAGTTGGTTTCGCTGTTTTATCATAATTCCTTTTCATTATGATTTGTGATTCTTCTAAATTCTTTCGAAGGATATCATATCGACTTATACTTGCATTTATACATTCTTTTAAAGGATTTGATAGATTAGTTGTAGGCGTTAATACATGGAAAGGCGTTCTAACTGGGGTACCATACAATGCTTCATGCAGTGACATTTTAATTGATATATGATATGAATGATTCAGAGTACTCAGTGCCGCCGGTATTGCAATATCCTAGTTGGGGTCTGATCCCCCTAGTGTTACCCTTAATATATTTAATATCTTCCTATTTGCTCTTTCCACTAGCCCATTCGACTCTGGGTGATATATCATGGTATTTATTTTCTTTATGCTGAGGAATTCACACAATGAGGTAAGAAAGTGATTATTAAATTCTCCACCCGAGTCTGAGATTATCATGTGTGGAATTCCATGTTTACAAATGTAACACTCGTAAAACTTCCTAGCGCATTCAATCGCAGTTTTAGTTTTAAGCGCTATTAGTTCTGTATATCGAGTTAAAGCATCTATAATTACTAAGAGGTGCTTATTTCCTCTGTCTGACTCGTAAAATCCTGTTAACAAATCTAAATGTATTCTTTCAAAGGGTTGATTGGGCACAGGATAAGCTCCTAGGCTGACAGGTGTTTTCGTATGCCCTTTGTTTTCCTGACATGTGCGACAATTAGCTATGTGTCTTTTTATATCTGTAAGCATTGTATGCCAATAAAACAATGATTTGGCTTTCTGTGACATTAATGAGAACCCCGGGTGTAAATGTAATGGATTTGAATGCAACCAATTCAGGACAGTGGAAATAAGTGAGATTGGTACTACTACCTGGTCGTTAGTTACATGTGGTGTATTGCGGGTTTTCCTTGTCATAGTCCTACACAGAATATTATCTTTGATTATATAATTCTGCTGCTTATACTTTATATATTCCTTTTCCTTATGATTGCCTTTCAAAGCATTTATAATTGTTTCTATTTTCTGATCTTTTCTTTGCTCAGTCTGTAACAATTCAGCGCTCCAGCCTAAATCTTCTTGTTCAGATATTGTTTTTACAATAGGCACGGATGTTGATATATCTATTAATTCAGCTAAAGGCTCCGTACAAGATGACACGGGGTTGCGTGATAATGCATCCGCAATGATATTTGCTTTCCCAGGTAAATACCCGATTCTTGCGCCAAAATCTTGAATGATCAAATGCCACCGAGTTCGTTTAGGGCTGTGGTTGAAGCCTTTAAAGAACTCTGTTAGTGGTTTATGGTCAGTAAGAACCTTAACGGGATAACCGTAAATTATGAACTTAAAATGCACTAGCGAATTAACAATAGCTAGCCCTTCCTTGTCTATTACTGCATACTTACTTTCGGAAGTTCTCAATTTTCGAGAATAGAAAGCTATCGGGAAAAATTGTTTATCATATTGCTGAAGCAATACCCCTCCTACTCCTAAGTCTGAGGCGTCTGTTGCAATGAAGAATTCCTTACCGAAGTCAGGAAATTTTAAGATAGGAGAACTACACAGTTCATCTTTTAAGGTATTAAACGCCTGTTGATGTTGCTCAGACCATATGAAATCTACGCCCTTCTTCGTAAGATCAGTTAAAGGAGCGGCTATTATTGAATAGTTGCGTATAAAACGCCTGTAATATCCACTACAACCCAGAAATTGCTGTATTCCCTTGACATTAGTAGGTATGGGAAAATTACGTATAGCCGACACCTTATCATGGACTACTTTAAGACCTTGGCTTGACACCATGAAACCCAAATATATTAATTCTGTTTTGAAAAATTCACACTTACTAATCTTTACCTTTAAGTTATGTTGTCTTAATCTCTGTAGTACTAGTTCTAACTTACGTAGATGTTCTTCTAAGGTGTTGGAAAAGATTACAAGATCATCCATATAGGCATGCAATATATCCCCTAACAAGTCTCCAAACACTATGTTAATCATTCTTGTAAATGTTATAGGAGCACAACGTAAACCAAAAGGCATCCGTAAAAATTCATAATGTCCCCTGGCTGTACTGAAGGCTGTGTATGGAATACTATCTTCTTCTAATGATATCTGGTGAAAGCCTTTAAGTAAGTCCAAACTGGTAAAATATTTATTCTGACCTAACAAAGACAAAATATTGTCAGTACATGGCACTGGGAATCGATCAGGGATCGTTTCCTCGTTTAGACGAGGAAAGTCGACGCAGATACGCCATGTTCGATCTTTTTTCGGTACAACTATTAAAGGAAAATTATAAGGGCTGTTTGATTTCCTAATGACTCCTTCTTCTAGCATTTTACCTACTTCATCATTTATTTCATTCTGGAATTTCATAGGGAGTCTGTACGAGGGTACATAGATAATTTTCTGCTTGTCCTTTAACCTTATTTGATGCTCGATCACATCTGTTTTTCCTAAGGATCCATCCGTAGTGGAAAAAACATCATGATATTTAGTTAAAAGTTCAAAAATTTTCTGCTGAATTTCTTCGGCTTGAATGTCCTTATTGATTTTATTTTTAATAGATCGCAAAAGGGATTCATCCGCAACTGATTGAGAGTGATTGATTTCAGCAACGGTAAGAATACGATGTTTATAAACTTCTACATCCAAGATATGTTGATTTTTGTGAATTACTAAAGTGTTATTTAAATGATTACAGACTTCAATATTACATTGTTGATGTGAGCCTACTGTATAAATAGATTGTGTGACAGACAATCCGTTAGTTTTCAAAGTATCGGAATGGATTAATATTTCAGATCCCGGTAATGTTTTCTTTATTTGCACTATTAAATTCGAAGGTACGTTTGGTTCGATAGATTGCGTGCAAGATGATATTACGGGTGAACGAGAATTCTGCTGGGTCGCGTATATTATTTCTTTATTAGTGAGACAAGTTATTGGTTCTTCAACATACGTTACGGTTACATTTGTCGTCTCCTTTTTATCCAAAACTGATTTTAAGGTATTAGAAGACTTATAGAATTTCCCTTTGATATACACGCCGTGCTTGGCAGGGGCTAAGATAATGTTTTGATTTCCCATAGATGGGTATCCTATAATTACAGCTGGATACATATTAATGTTTTTTACAACAACAAATGTATCGGCAAACGTGCGATTACCGACTCTGAACTGAACATGAGTTATGCCTATGACATTTAATTCATTATTTCCTATACCCGAAAGTCTAATTCCGGATTTTTCAATCGGAAAGTTCGAAAACAACAAATGATGTTTCTTCAAATCCATGATATTACGTGGACTACCAGAGTCAAAAAATAACGTAAAGGATTTGTGTTCTAAATTTACAGCATATAAGGTTGGCCGTAACTCATTTTGGCTTATTATTGTATGAATTCGTTGCAAATCTACGGAAGCATGCACTGTTTTACTTAATTCGGCCGTGTGTTTCATAGGAAAATCTATTGTCTCACAATTATCTGATAAAACATTAAATTGATTATTCAATACTATTGATGTTGACATGAATGACCTTGACCCAACATCACTCTCTTCCCCTCTAGAGTTAACTATGTGGTATTTGCTTTGCTCTGCACATTCTGAAAATTAGTCTGACCTTGCGAGGTCTGGTTTGACGACCCAGGCTCAGCGATATTTGAAGAAGTGTTTGTTTGTTTTGGGCTCTGAACTGCATTGACATTTGGTTGTTTCTTCTTATTGTTAAAATGAGGATTTTTCTTTTTATTTCCATATGGAACTGACTGTGGAATTGACTGTGTATTTCTGGGATATTGTTGTGTCTTACGCGAGTAACATTGACTATATGAATGTGTTGCAGTGTTGTGAATCGAGCAAAATTTCGTTCTGCAGTCTGCGCTTAAGTGACCTTGACGTTTGCAGTTATAACACGTCATTCCCGCTACTTGACTGTTAACTACGTTCACTGTTTGTGGCTTTGTTTCATTCTTTGCAAAAACTTGAGTTAACACGGGATCGAGATCTGGACACTTGGACATGTGTTTCTTTATCTGTTTATAGACATCCAATTCCGTACTTGCAGGCGTTAACTTCTTATCAAAACACCGCACTAAAGCTTCAGGCAACATAAGTGTCATGCAAGTTAAATACATTAATCGTAAAAAATCTTTCACGGAGATGTTATCGCTAGTAACCCAAGTGGAATGACCTAAAATGTCCTGATATTCATTAAGCCTATCAGCTATGAGAGCTGCTCTCTCAATAACATTAAGCCGATTCATAGTGGCTTGATTAAGTGTATTTCGTAACGTTAATACTACATCCAAGGCTTCCTCACCCCCATAGATCGCTCGTAACCTAACTTTGAAATCATCCCAGGTAACTGCTTCTTGAAATGAAACACCTCTTAAATACGCACTCGCATCCCCCTTAGAAAAATCTATAAAACTTTTAGCTTCTTGTAATTGTACAAAAGGGTCTACGATTTGTTTGGCATTTAAATGGGCATCGACGGATGAAATCCATGACTCCACATTTTGTGGCAAGAACCCGTTGACCCGACCCTGAAAAGGAAGGATTGCTGACCTGGCATTTACAAGCGTCACAATTGGAGGAGGATTAGTCTGGCCTACACCACTAGGTCCAGGGGAAGGGCTCACAGGGGGAGTCGTGACTGCTGTATTTCTTTTCCTATCTCTTCGACCCCTTGCAATTCTATCAAAATATCTATATGAGTACAGACGTCCACTGCGTAAACGCATATGTGTAACAAAATTCCCCAAACAATGTTACTAATCCCAAAACATTTCCCGAGAATTTCTGAAAGAAAAAGGAATTAGCACAAAGAGAGAAAAATTCTAGATGAGAATTCGGAGTTGAACACAGTTTCCTTTAACAAAAGATTAGCAATTCACTCACCCCAGTAATAATCGACTAACGACTCGTGATAACTACACTTCACTGCCCAAACTGGAATGAATTCAAACAATTTGTACTTAGCTTATATATGGGTCTGTGATGTCGACACGTCCTCTCTCTCTCTCTTGATGTTTTGTTAGCGATGTATTGTTCGAGTTTCTTGTTGAATGTAGTGCTTCCTGGGTATGTTTTGCAATTGTTGAACGCCAGTCCTTGGGTTTCCTAGGATGTTGATTGAAGATTCAGTTTGTATTCATAACATTCGTTAATGTTAACTATTCCGATGGACTATAATACTTAGTCAAAATTGTAGATTCATGTAGATAATGTTGAGTTCTTGAAGATCTTTCTCTGGTTTTACAGCTTTTATTTTGAAGTCTCGAAGATCTTTCTCTGGTTTTACAGCTTTTATTTTGAAGTCTTGAAGATCTTTCTCTAATTCTTAGAGTCCCACCGCTGCCACCATTTATTGGTGTGCTACTTTTATAAGCACACATTGAGTATGTGTTGTTTCAGATGTGTATAGCTGGATAACAGAGTACTTCTTATTAGCTTTAAAAGTATTTATTAATAAAAAACAACAGTTAAACATCTCCATCACTGGAGGGAGCTGGGTTGGTCAGAGGACCAATTCTGGTGAAGTATAGATATGAACTGACTAACTTATCGATATCACAGATATCGTATGCTTAGTTTATATAAGTTTCGTCACAATCTCGGAAGACACCTGCATCCGGTGACGTCACAAACTTTCACACGCTGAGGCATGGTGTTGTCAGTTAAGAAAAATGTCACATTGTTGAGGCTGCATTGTACGTCCTGTTTATGATTTGAATGACTACAGCAAGTCCCACGGCTAGCACCTTCATCCAACATGACATATTACGTCATGTGTTTTAAACATGTGATATTAACTATTTTAACTATTACATATATATATATATATATATATATATATATATATATATATATATATATATATATATACATAAAATACTGTATACTACCCGTCAAAAATAACGGTTAAATATTTAGATAGATATGCATACGCACCCCATTTTACTTGGGAATGGCTACTCCCTCTCCCCCTACCTGAGAGACGAGGGGAGACCGAATAGCTATACGTCTTGCAATTCCGGTGAGCGTGACTGGAAAGAAGTACATATGTATGATTATATGTATATATAGCCATATACTTGCTCTTATTATATA
The DNA here is from genome assembly GCF_036898095.1 of Palaemon carinicauda. NCBI lineage: Eukaryota > Metazoa > Arthropoda > Malacostraca > Decapoda > Palaemonidae > Palaemon > Palaemon carinicauda. The sequence goes on from NC_090742.1 coordinate 42,161,531, forward strand.
GATGTGTCAAAATCATTTGAATCAGTGTAACATTAAATGTCGCATAGAAGGAAGTAGAAGACGATGAGGTATTACATGCTTCTGTGTATCCTCCTAACAAATTCTTAAACGTATTTTTGTCATGTTGGCAATAATGAAATATAAAAATTATAATACAGCAACCATTAATGTTAACCAAGATTTATAGAAACATGACGCTCCTATGGCTGAACAGATTTTCAAGTGTCTCGGTAGTTATTAACCATGTATTTTTATTGCTTATTTGTGTTAATGTAACATTTATTTTACTTATGTTTATTTTTGTTTTTTCGGGCAACTTTTCTTAGTATTCAACTTTGAACTTTGTGGATGGCTTTAAAGAAAAACCATGAAAGACCTTGATTCAATTATGTTTTCCTTCCCTCCTGATGGTTTTTGCAACCTTTAAACTTTTAGATATTATATATATACTGTATATATATATATATATATATATATATATATATATATATATATATATATATATATATATATATATATATATATATATATACACATATATATTGTTTGTATATATATATATATATATATATATATATATATGCACTGAACGATGTATAAATAAATAGGTGGATCGATATACTGCATGCTAAAACGATATAGTAAAAACATTTGAAATGCCATTAATATGAAATTTTAAAATGAAATAATAATGAAAAAAGAAATGATGCAGTTTGCTTTTCCGTTTTGATAAATCGTCATTTTCTTGCTTTGAACTTTTATCTGATAGTAACTGTTATTATTAATGTTGTTGTTGTTATCTATATTATCGTTATTATTATTGGTTGTAAGATTATTATATAAAATAATATAGATTAAATCTGAGTCGAATTTTGAATAGAGAATAATATAGAGAGATCAAGAAAACCTGTTAAAAATACCAGAAGATGGAGGCATTCATAGCTGGGTTATGTAAAGGATCGTATCGCCCTTGCAAAATTGCAACTAACATTTCTCTCGTCTTTCCAACTTTCCGTAAATTACGTGTGTGCTTTTCAATGCCTCTGTTACCTGAATAGGCAGTCATCAGCTTTTATTATTATTATTATTATTAATTGTTAAGCTACAACCCTAGTTGGAAAAGCAGAATGCTATAAGCCCAGGGGCTCCAACAGGGAAAATAGCCCAGTGAAGAAAAGAAAAAAGGAAAAAATAAATATTTTAAGAATAATAATAAGATAATATCTCTTATGTAAACTATAAAAACTTTAACAAAACAAGAGGAAGAGAAATTAGATAGAATAGTGTGCCCGAGTGTACCCTCAAACAAGAGAACTCTAACCCAAGATAGTGGAAGACCATGGTACAGAGGCTATGGCACTACCCGAGACTAGAGAACAATGGTTTGATTTTGGAGTGTCCTTCTCCTAGAAGATTTGCTTACCATCGCTAAAGAGTCTTTTCTACCCTTACCAACAGGAAAGTAGCTACTGAACAATTACAGTGCAGTAGTTGACCCCTTTGGTGAAGAAGAATTGTTTGGTAATCTCAGTATTGTCAGGTGTATGAGAACAGAGGAGAATATGTAAAGAATAAGCCAGACTATTCGGTGTATGTGTAGGCAAAGGGAAAGTGAACCGTAACCAGAGAGAAGGATCCAATGTAGTACTGTCTGGTTAGTCAAAGGACCCCATAACTTTCTAGCGGTAGTATGTTAACGGGTGGCTGGTGCCATGGCCAACCTACTACCTTTTATGAAGGTACAAGGAATATTCCAGTGCATTGCTTGTTCTGTTATTTGAAGTTCCAGGTCGTATCAGGGGACAATTTAAGCTGGATGATCGATCTTTTGCAAATTTTGTGCTGATTTTAGAATTATTTTGTCTTGAGTAACCCATAGATAAAAATATTTTAATAATAATTTTGTCATTTTGATATTCCGTGTTCGGATACTTCTAGTAGTGCTTTTTTTCAACTTGGTTATTTCCAATAACAAGAAATCATACATTATTTTCCCAGCGCTGTCCCGCTTTATTTGGATGACTGTTATTCATAAACACTTCTGTTGTTCATACATCTTCAATATCTAAGTATTTCGTTACATATTTTATTCTACTATATAAGGAACAGCATTAGGCGTCTAGGTATTGGAAATTGATATACCATACACTGCATCGACTTGAAATCGACCACATTTCCTACCAGCAAAGGGTCGTACATTTTCCTTTACAGTATAGGTACGGAACTCTCCCTCTCTAGCTCTCTAACGTCCAATGTTCTTCCGGAATGACCACCATCCTTAACTGCTAATTTTACTACTACAACTAATACTACTACTAATACTGTTACTACTACTACTACTACTACTACTACTACTACTAGTACTACTACTACTACACTCACTCTTTCTTCATCTCTTGTAGATTCAGTTACCTGTTCGTAGTGTCAGTGAGGGTGAGGTACCAATTTTGCATTTTGGAATCTTAAAACTTCTGTGTTCTTATCTCATTTTTATTTATCTAAACCATAGATTCTTTGTGGTTACCAATAAATTTATACGCAAATATCAGCTGTGAATAATCTTCATTACTTTTTATCTGTTCACAGTTAATTAATGTAGAGGGAAAGGTTAATGCAGTATGAGTGCATGTAATATGCTGCAATACATTGCTGATAATATTGTGCTCTGGTTAAACAACTTTTGTAAAGTATGGATAGATGAGGAAAAGGTTCCAAATGAGAAGTATAATTCTTACGTTGCAAACATGAATGAGGGGGGGGGGGGGGGGAGGGGTTTAGGGCTCATAACATTGCTTAGTACACCAGGGAACTTTGGTGGTCGGATGCCATTTGAGGATAACGCTCGACCGGCGACAGAAGAAATAAAGGGAAAAAATGTAGCTTTAGTAAAGGTAGCGTGTTTGTGGGTCAAGTGTTTGGCGTGGAACAGTTATGAGAAAAGTTTGAAAAGGTAAGGGAAACAGTGTGTATGGGACATCTGTGGAATTCAGAAGAGCAAGACGAGCGACTGGTGGAAATTAGGTCTGAGACGAGTATGTATGAGAAAAGTTTGAAAAACAAAGGAAAAAAATCCTTATGGGATATCTGTGGAATTCGGAAATACAAATGATAGAATAAAAAAGGGGGCATTATTGTTAGGAAGCAATTAAAATTTGTGATGATAGAGGTGATTCATGCATGGTATTGTGACGACAAGCTGAGTGACTGGTGGAAATTAGGTCTTGAAACGAGGATATGTTATATCTCTAATGCTTGTCAATGTCTTTATTGATGGAGTTACACTAAGCCAGAAAAAAAGGCAGTGGATTTAAGTGGGAAGTTTTGAGATGGACAAAAAAGTGATGGCAAATGAGGTTCGGAATAGTTGGTGTCGCGAGATATTACTGTTCTGATTGTGAAGGATAGTGAAGAGATTCTACTGAAAGCAGTTCAAGAGTTACAAGGTTTGCAAAGAGGAGAAAGTGGAAAGTAAATATTAGTGTATTAATTTTGCGGGGGTAATAGAGAACTACTCGGACAGAGCAACAAACATATATATATATATATATATATATATATATATATATATATATATATATATATATATATATATATATATATATATATATATATATATATATATATATATTCAAATAAGCCATATATATTTTTGATACATTAATGTCTGGATTCTCTTAACGACCTCGGGATCAGAGCCCCAGGCGAAATCACACAAAGATAAGAGCTTGGGTCCGGCCGGGAATCGAACCCTGGTCGGCAAGCTTGTATAGACAGTGACTAAGCCACTTGGCCAAGTGACACTAAGCCACTTGGCCAAGTGGCTTAGTGTCACTTGGCCAAGTGGCTTAGTCACTGTCTATACAAGCTTGCCGACCAGGGTTCGATTCCCGGCCGGACCCAAGCTCTTATCTTTGTGTGATTTCGCCTGGGGCTCTGGTCCCGAGGTCGTTAAGAGAATCCAGACATTAATGTATCAAAAATATATATGGCTTATTTGAATATGAAAAACACGTCTAAATGTGCAAAATTTATCATATATATATATATATATATATATATATATATATGTATGTTTATATATGTGTATATTGTAATGGCCTCGTTGGACCACAACACACACTAGGTCTACAGGACCATAAATAATCAATACTTAGGTGTTCAAAAGGCAGCAATCCACAAAGGTGGAAGCAAGCCCAGGTAAATGCAGCACAAGAATAACTCAAGGGGGATAACAAAACAATGAAATAAAAACCAATATATATTACAATTCAATAAAATACAGAAAATAATAGCTAGGCCTCAGCATTAACATTAAATCAAAAATACCTCTTACAAAACATATACCCAAATTATCAGTCAACACATTCAACCTCTGAAGGAGGAAAGGGGGCCCAGAGAGGAATAGAAAATAACGAAAAGAAAGGAATAACCTAAATTTTACATGCTAACGGATGATGAGATGATGAAGGTCTCCTCCCATAAGTATTTCAATAAGGGCAGCGGACGGCAACTCAATACCATTATCGAGCTCCAACAGAAAATTAATCTGACACTGCAGCACAGCCGTAATCATACTCATTCATGATCATGGACGCCGGATCCCCGTAATCTTGGTCAATACTTTACAAGAAATGAATGACACGCCTTACCATCGTCAAGCGAGGCCCCTCTGGCAAGTACTGCACCAGAGGCAATAATAAAATGAAGTAACGGCTAGCTGATGTGAAGATATATATATATATATATTCATTCAGAGACTTGCTGTAAATCCAGAGGTAATAGGCTCACAAATCAGGGTGCAGATACCAACTGCCTGCAGCTTGGAAACCCGGTCTTAAGTCAACTCAGCAGAGTCAAAATATGGAGGGGAGAAACAGGGAGGATTAGTCAACAAGACTATACAAAAATAGCGCTGGAGTGAGGAGACCCCTACTAACAAGAAGGCGAACTAACCATGAACTTTACAGCCTTCAAAAAAATGAAAGAGGAACTTAAAAGCTAACCTAAGTAAGCTTATACATTATAAAAACCTAAGGCTTACTTACACCTCCTCACCCAGAGAAAAAAAAAAAACTTTTTTTTTCAATAGAAAAGTGCAAAATTCAAGACAAAATTGCAAAGATTTACGTTAAAAGTTAAGGGAATACAATATACACACTTGAAATATAATATAAACAAACAAATGGATTAAAAATGTTAACAAATATAAAGTATCACTAACACCATACACCAAATAATTGCATACACCAAATAATTGCACCAAGTCCCTCATCTAGGACTAAAATCATAAGATCAACCTGTATTAATAATTGATTATCACCATATGGGATCACCTAGGTTGCAAGAAGAGAGGGAGTGGCAAAAAAAAAAAAAAAAACCAAATTGTCATACACCAACCACCAACAAAATATAGTGTCCAAATAAAGGATTCATTACCTGGGTAACTTGCAAATACTTATACTAACAGGTGACATTCTTAATGCCTCATAGGCTACCTTAAATATACACCACATCCTTCGTCAAATATAAATAGTACACCATTTTGCTGTTCACACCAGACTGGCAAGGTATGTGAAGGGAAAGGAGGTTCTTCCCTTGTGAATTGTTCAAAGCCGCGAAGGTATTATGATTTAATGTCCCGAAAATATCATACACCTTAGCTGTGCTTTTTCACAGCACAACCCTCATAGCACCCGCACATTAACCTTTCACCCAAGTGTCTTGAACACATAAAATGTTACAGCACTAACACAGCACTTTTCTTTTACGCACTATTAACAATACTTTGGAGTCCACACTCTCCTGACAAAGGGGTGTATAAACAAATCAGTTTGTCACAAAAATCTTAACCTAATTTACATACCCAACTAACGTAATAAATACCATCACCTGAAACATAAGGAGTCCAATATAGGATCATTCATAAATTCCTAAACCACCACACATACCCAGATAATTTTTGACAAAACCTCAGTTTTAAGCATAATTCAACAAAAAAAAAACATCAGTTCATTATAAACTTCACCACCTCCACAAGCAATTAAAGACAGATATAATTAACCTATAAAATAACAGTTGCATGCATCAACGAACAATAATAATCTTACATTTGGTGAACATCCATCTATCATATCAAATCATAATCAACCGTCAATACTACATCCAACATTGGAGTGTTACATTACATAATCTGTTCAACCAAATAAAAGAAACCATATATAAATAATTATTAATACTCAAACAGTTACCACGAGTGACAGAACTTACCAACAGGTGAAGAAAAAACCCTTATGATTACCCCATTCGCACTTACTCTGCTAGCCGGGATAATGCATCGGCCACCATATTCTCTTTACCTGGGATATGCTTAAACTCTAGATCGAATTCTTGGACCAAAATACTCCAGCGCATCAATCTCTGATTCTTATTCTTGTACCGATTCAAGAACGTTAATGGATTATGGTCCGTACAAACTTTAATGGACCCACCTGAGGAGGAGAGATAGACATTAAAATGAGTTAATGCTAAGATCAAGGCCAACGTCTCCTTCTCGATAGTGGAATATTTTCTTTGAGGCAAAGTGAGCTTTTTAGAAAAATACGCCACCGGGTGGATGATACCATTTTCGTCAGCTTGACTCAATACAGCACCAACCCCCACATCACTCGCATCAGTGGTAAGCTGAAATGGAGCGTCAAAATTGGGAGCTGTTAACAAAGGCCGACTAAAGAGGACCAGTTTTATCCTCTCTAATGCATCCTGAGCCTCCTTACTCCAAACGAATTTAACATTTTTCTTCAATAAAGCAGTAAGAGGTTCCGCAATGTCTGAAAAATTGCGAATGAATCTGCGATAATAGCTTGCCATCCCTAATACCCTTCGCAAATCTTTCCTACATTTAGGAACCTCTACTTTACGAATGGCCTCAATGTTAGCCTCCTTGGGAGCCACCATACCTGCTCCTATCTCATGTCCAAGATATACCACCGTTGCTTTTGCAAAATCCGACTTCCTTAAATTAATAACCAGGCCTGCTTTCCTAAGTACTTTGAATAAGGCCTCAATTCTCTTCAGGTGCAACTGCCAGTCGTCGCTAAAAATAACCAAGTCATCGATATACACCACACACCCCTCTAGACCACTAACCAACGAATTCATAAGTCTCTGAAAGGTGGCAGCAGCATTTTTCATCCCAAAGGGCATTACCTTACACTGAAATAACCCCTGTTGGGTTACAAAAGCCGAAACACTTCTGGCCCTTTCCGACAAAGGCACCTGCCAATATCCCTTTAATAAATCCAATTTTGTAATGTATTTAGCCCGACCCATGCGATCAATGCAATCTTCCACACGAGGCAATGGAAACCTATCAGCCTTGGTCACCTCATTAAGCTTCCTATAATCAAAACAAAGACGATAGGCTCCGTCCGATTTCTTCACCAACACAACCGGAGATGACCAAGGACTACAACTCGGCTCTATCAAATTATGCTTGAGCATATACTCAACCTCTCTAGCAACAATCTCATTCTTTTTTGGGTTCAACCTATAAGGAGCCTGCTTCACGGGCGTGGCGTCCCCTACGTCCACGTCATGTTGCAAGATCGTGGTCTTGCCGGGCACATTAGAAAACAAGTCCTTATATTTTAAAACCAAATTTCTCAAGGATTGTTGTTCATCTTTACCCAAGTGACCCAACATCTGAGGTAGATTTTCTAAAGCCTCGACATTACCTGCCAGCCATTCACTATCTTTCAAGTCCCTGTCCTCTGAAAAAGAATCATTATTATGCTCATCTGAAAAAGAAGCATTATAACCGACCAAGTCATTTCTACCGTCACAAAGAGTCGCAATTGGCCTAATCTTCTCTCTTTCATGGAAAGCTTTCATCATATTTATATGTACCAATTGATGAGGCCTTCTCCTATCGGGGGTTTCCACCAAGAAGTTAACGTTATTTACCTTCTTCAATACCTTCCATGGTCCCTGGAAAGTAGCTTTGAGAGAATTACCTGGGATAGGTAACAGAACCAGTACCTTCTGTCCTACGTCGAAGTCCCGGGTCACAGTCTTTCTGTCAAAATAAAATTTCATTTTCTTCTGACTTTTCAACAAATTCTCACCTGCAAAAGACCAAGCCCTGGTTAATTTAGCATTCAAATTATTAAGGTAATCAATCAAGTTCAACTCAGGGGCATCTCCCTCCCAAGCCTCTCTCACCATATCCAGCGGACCCCTTACAGAATGTCCAAAAATCAAATTAAAAGGAGAGAGACCGAGAGATTGACCAGGAATAGAGTGGAAAGCGAATAAGAGGAATGGAAGGTTTTTATCCCATTCAGCCCCATTCCCAATACAATATTTCTTTAACATGCTTTTCATAGTTTGGTGAAAACGTTCCAAAGCACTGTGGAGGATTTATTTTTGTTTTATTTAAATTTTTTTCTTTTGCCAAATCCAGAGAGAGAGAGAGAGAGAGAGAGAGAGAGAGAGAGAGAGAGAGAGAGAGAGAGAGAGAGAGAGAGAGAGAGAATTTCATTTGCTTTAGTTTTGCTAGATCGCGCGAGTGTGTGTGTTTGTGTGTTTGTGTGTCCGCGGTGCGCGCCGAAGAGCAAGTGGTAGTTAGAGAATGATTGTTTGTGGTGAGAAAGACTGTTGGTACAAATGAGGTTGTTTGTTTACATTTTTTAGTTAGGTTACGACAGTGGTGAATGTTTCGGAGCGAATGCTTTTTTTATTTGACTGCAGCTTGAGACAGTTCGTTTGTGAATGCTGGATTATATTTATATTTTTCTGACCAGCGAGAAAGTGTTTATATATTTCAAAAGCCGTGATTCCTCCTTTGGAGAGAGTTCACTTGAATGTGAATGTTTACTCGATTGATGATGACTTGGCTTGTATAAGGAACTTGATAAGGCTGCTGAGATTTCGATAATTGTTGATGACCTGGACCGTATTAAATTCCGATTGCTGTTGTTGATGATGACGATGACGATGATGATAATAAAACCCACCCCAATCAGGGAAGTAGCTGTGGCAAATTGCCACCCAGTGGACTGTTAAGCACGAAACCGTGATATTGGTAGTTTGCTGTAAAAAGACAGTGGCAGTGTGTGGACGACTGTGTTGGTGTCCATATATATATATATATATATATATATATATATATATATATATATATATATATATATATATATATATATATATATATATATATATATATATATATATATATGTTTCTGTGTTTTGTTGTTTGGGTTGTGGTAAATTTAAGTTTGTTTTGTTAGTGTTTAGTTTTAAGCTTTATTTATTTTGAGGGTTTATTTGAATAGTGGTATGATTAATGTCTATTTTGTGTTACGTGTATGATTAGTGATGTGTGTTTTTTGGTTTATGATGAGCATTTTAGTTTGTAAGGAAATATAGTTTTAAGGTCATGTTTTTGTTTATTTTGTCCTGTTGTCTAAGAGTCTGGTTTTAGATAACGTCAGGGGAAAGTTTGTGTTGTGGAGACAATTGTCTGTTAGAGTGATCAAGGGTGTGGGGGTTGGTTTGCAACATCCTGCCACATTATTTTGGCGCCCGAACATGGACTGCCGAGGTGGGATTGAAGCTAGACTCTTGGACAAAGGACTGCATTTGGATATGAAATTAGATTAAGGTTGATGAAAATGAAAGAGCAGAACAAGTTACTGAAGGAGGAATTGCGGCTGAGTAAGGAGCGTGAGGAGAAATTGTTGCAAGAGAATAAGTGGTTAAGGTGTGAGAATGAGGAGATGCATAAGAAACTGAGGGAAATTCAGGGAACTGTAGAGAGAGTGGAAGAGGGTGTTGAGATGAGGATGCGAGAGAATGAAGAACGGACGGAGAAACGAATGGAAGATATGATGGGGCAAGTAATGGGGATGATGAAAACTATAATGGGTGAAGGTGCAGTCGGAGGAGTGTCCTCAGTTTCGGGTAATGGGTTGATAGTGGATGAGAAGGCTAAGGTTAGTGATAATGGGAAAGGAAGTGATAGTGATAGTAATAGTAATAGTGATAGTGAGATTGAAGATAAGGGAATTAGGCATAGTAAGGATGAACAAAAATGTAATAGGAAGAATAAGAAAGGTAAAAGTGATGTAAAGAAAGAGAAGAAAAAGTGTCAGGATGATAGCAAGGATGATCGTGAATGGGTGAAAGTGGTAAGTAAGAAAAAGGGTAAGAAGGGAATGGTTAAGGATAGGAATTTAAGTGTGGAAGTGGATTCATTATATTCAAATGAGGAAGAAGGTAACAAGGGAGTAGACAGTGATGATAGCAGTGAGAATGAACGTGATGTGTGTAAGACTGTGTTTATGAGAGAGGTACCTCGGTGTGAAAGGTTCAATGAGCATAGCAGTAGGGATGTATATGATTTTTTCAAGGAGTATGAGAGGTATTGTCAGGATAAGTATGGTGATAGTAAAAGAGTTTGGGCTAGGGAGTTAGGAGAATATTTGACTGGGTATTTGTTGACGATGTATGGAGTGATAATGAGTGTAGGGGACGTTGATTATGAAAGTGTGAAAAAGAGAATAATTGAGCAGGTAAAACGTATGAAAGGGAGTGTTAAGTATAAGCGTAAGAATGATTTTGATGAAGCACGGATGAATGCAGGAGAAGCGATATCGATGTATGTATGTAGGTTGGAAACTTTAGCTAGGAAGAAGTATGGGGATGAAGGTATAAATGAGAATAAGGAGTTAATGAAGAAGTTTTTGGCTACTGTACCCGAGAATGTGGCTGAGTTTGTTAATTTGAAACGGAAGGAGAAAATGAGGTGGACGAAAGAAAGATTGACATGGGATGATATTTTAGAGATAGTTGAGGATTACGAGTTGGATAGATGTATGAAAGAAAGTAAATCTGTGAGTGTAAGAACTGGAATGGAGGAAAGTGTGCCAGAATTTGTTAGTTTTAGAGATGCTGTTATGAGAGGACCGATGAGGGTAGCTGATAGTGTAGTAGATAGGAGTGTTAGGGCGAGTAATGTGGGAATACCTGTAAGGACAAATGAAGGGTTTAGGCAAGGGAATCAGGTTTGGAGGGATAGGAGTGCTAGTGCGCCGCAAGGTAGGTCAGGTAGTTGTATCCGTGAAGAGAAGTGTTATAGATGTGGGAAAGTAGGACATAAGAAGAATGAATGTAGATGGGCTCTAGGTGCTTGTTTTGGATGTGGTGAGGTAGGGCATAGAATTAGTGAGTGCAAGAAAGAGAAAGGGATAAAATGTTATCGGTGTGGTATGACTGGGCACGTAGCGAGTGGATGTTGTAGCAATCGTATGAATGTGATTTGTGGTAATTGTGGTAAGGATGGTCATTATGCTAGAATGTGCAAGGAGCCGCGGAGTAAGTGTACTGAATGTGGTGCAGATGGGCATGTAGCTAGAGTATTTAGGAAGAAGGGATTAAGTCAGCCAGGATGTTCGGGAAACTAGAGTGTGAGAGGGTTCAGCTGGGTGAGTCCTCCTGTGTGTGTGGAAGGAATAGGATCAATGTTTGTGAGAACGGGATGAATAATTGGTTGGAAATGAGCAAGTATGAATCTAGTATGCATGAGAAGTTAGGGCTGAAAAATAAACAATTAGTGTTAGTTGAATATAGGAAAAAGAGGCTTTTGAAAGCGTTAAGTAAGGATGAAAGAAGGAGAAATTTTATAAGTAAAAGTGAGAATAGTAATAAGTATGACAAGAGTGTAAATGTACAAGTGCGTGTGGAAGATAAATGTATTAATACAGATGAATCATGGCTGAATATGAATGATACCTATAGTGTGTGTGGTTTTTCATTAGACAATGTAAAAGAAAGGATGACGAATGCGAGAGTGAGAGATAGGAGAATGATTAGTAGTATGAATGAATCTTTTACTAAAGTTGAGAATGTTTTTGATGAAATGGATGAACTGTTTACAGAAATGAGTGTAATTATAGGGCCAGATGAGAACGAGGTAGATATGATTGTACATGATATATTAGATGATAGGGATTTAGATAGGAATAGTGTTAATGTAGCGAATGATTGTGATAAGGAAGAAGTGAATGAGAGAGTATATGGAGGCCCAGTTACTCGGAGTAGAGGTCCCGTTCCCGACTGCGACTGGGTTATGAAAAAAATAATGTAAGAGTTGTGTGAGAAGGATTTGGCAAAGTAAGGGGGGAGGAATGTGGAGGATTTATTTTTGTTTTATTTAAATTTTTTTCTTTTGCCAAATCCAGAGAGAGAGAGAGAGAGAGAGAGAGAGAGAGAGAGAGAGAGAGAGAGAGAGAGAGAGAGAGAGAGAGAGAATTTCATTTGCTTTAGTTTTGCTAGATCGCGCGAGTGTGTGTGTTTGTGTGTTTGTGTGTCCGCGGTGCGCGCCGAAGAGCAAGTGGTAGTTAGAGAATGATTGTTTGTGGTGAGAAAGACTGTTGGTACAAATGAGGCTGTTTGTTTACATTTTTTAGTTAGGTTACGACAGTGGTGAATGTTTCGGAGCGAATGCTTTTTTTATTTGACTGCAGCTTGAGACAGTTCGTTTGTGAATGCTGGATTATATTTATATTTTTCTGACCAGCGAGAAAGTGTTTATATATTTCAAAAGCCGTGATTCCTCCTTTGGAGAGAGTTCACTTGAATGTGAATGTTTACTCGATTGATGATGACTTGGCTTGTATAAGGAACTTGATAAGGCTGCTGAGATTTCGATAATTGTTGATGACCTGGACCGTATTAAATTCCGATTGCTGTTGTTGATGAGGATGATGACGATGACGATGATGATAATAAAACCCACCCCAATCAGGGAAGTAGCTGTGGCAAATTGCCACCCAGTGGACTGTTAAGCACGAAACCGTGATATTGGTAGTTTGCTGTAAAAAGACAGTGGCAGTGTGTGGACGACTGTGTTGGTGTCCATAATATATATATATATATATATATATATATATATATATATATATATATATATATATATATATATATATATATATATATATATATATATATATATATATGTTTCTGTGTTTTGTTGTTTGGGTTGTGGTAAATTTAAGTTTGTTTTGTTAGTGTTTAGTTTTAAGCTTTATTTATTTTGAGGGTTTATTTGAATAGTGGTATGATTAATGTCTATTTTGTGTTACGTGTATGATTAGTGATGTGTGTTTTTTTGGTTTATGATGAGCGTTTTAGTTTGTAAGGAAATATAGTTTTAAGGTCATGTTTTTGTTTATTTTGTCCTGTTGTCTAAGAGTCTGGTTTTAGATAACGTCAGGGGAAAGTTTGTGTTGTGGAGACAATTGTCTGTTAGAGTGATCAAGGGTGTGGGGGTTGGTTTGCAACATCCCGCCACAGCACCCTGTGACTCTGGATGATACGGCGAGGAAGTTACATGTTTAATGCCCAACTCAGTCATTTTCTGCTTAAAATAACGACTCGTGAAGTTAGTATCGCAGTCGGACTGAACTACCTTCGGGAGACCAAATTTTGAAAAGAAACCTATTAAAGCCTCTACAATCTTTTCACTCCTTATGGACGGCAAGGGGATTGCCTCGGGGTACTGAGACATACGATCCATAATAGTGAAAATATACTCATTTCCACTCTTTGACTTTGGGAGAGGACCAACAACATCAATTAACACTTCACGAAAAGGTTCAGACACAACTGGGATAGGTATTAATGGAGCCTTTGGAATAGGTAGGTTAGGTTTGCTGACTCTCTGACAAACCTCGCAACTATTAAAACCCTGGATAGGTACGGTGGGTCGTCCGCGACCCCAAGCGTAAAAAAAAAATAGGTTTTTCTCACGTGACTCACCCCCGTGACTGAATTTGTGGGTGATCGACCTGCAGTAGGTGTCTCGCCTACACGCTCTAGTAGTGTCCAGATGTGCATTGCCGTAGCTGTACTCCTTCCCCGATTTCTGAGACGTGTCGGGGTCGAGCGCGACCGAGTTTACCCTTCTAAGGTAATTAGCATAATTATCAAAGTTATTACGTATTATGAAATGGTCGTAGAATGGTGCAACTTGTATAGGTTATCAGTTGTGGAAAGTCTTGGTGGATTGTTTGGCTACCATGTGCATGATTTTTTTTTTAGTTAAAATGTCGTTCATCACCACGAGGACCATTTTACCGCGAGTGCCCCTTTTTCATTTTTTATAATTTTTTTGCCAAGTCATTTTTCCGTAAGATATTGCCTAATAGTGTCGTAAAACTTTTGCTTTTTTAGTGTTGGAAAGTGTGTCTAGATGATCTGGCTACCCATACGTGACTTTGTTTTTGTTAGATACGACGTAGTTATTGGTATATTGGGTATTTAACTGCGGTTGCCAATTTCTGTTTTTTTCCAATATTTGTAAAAATATACTACGTAGTAAGGAATTGCCGTATATTATTGATTTTTTTCATGTTTATGTGTTAGAAAGTGTGCCTTGATGGTTGGGCTAACACGTGCATGTCTTTTTTTTTATCTGAGATGCCGTATATTAGAATGTTGGGCATTTTACCGCGAGTGCCCCTTTTTCATTTTTTATAATTTTTTTGCCAAGTCATTTTTCCGTAAGATATTGCCAAATAGTGTCGTAAAACTTTTGCTTTTTTAGTGTTGGAAAGTATGTCTAGATGATCTGGCTACCCATGCGTGACTTTGTTTTTGTCAGATACGACGTAGTTATTGGTATATTGGGTATTTAACTGCGGTTGCCAATTTCTGTTTTTTTTTCAATATTTGTAAAAATTTACTACGTAGTAAGGAATTGCCGTATATTATTGATTTTTTTTTCATGTTTATGTGTTAGAAAGTGTGCCTTGATGGTTGGGCTAACACGTGCATGTCTTTTTTTTTTATCTGAGATGCCGTATATTAGAATGTTGGGCATTTTTCCGCGAGTGCCCCTTTTTATTTGTTTTGCATTTTTTGCTTAGTCATGTTACCGTAAGGAATTGGCAAGTAGTGTCGCAAAACTTATATTTTTATAGTGTTGGAAAGTGTTTCTAGATGATCTGGCTACCCATGCCTATTTTTTTTTAGCCAGATATAGCGTATATATAGGTATGTGTTCGATTTTCCTGTGATTGCCATTTTTTCGTTTTTTTCCATTTCTTTCAAAATTATTACGTACTAAGGAACTATCACAGAGTAATGATTCATTTAGATGTTTATTTGTCGGAAAATGTGCCTTGATGGTTTGCCTAGCACGTGACTGAAATTTTTTTTTCTGAAATGCCGTATATTAGAATGTTAGCCATTTTTCCGCGAGTTCCCCTTTTTATTTGTTTTGCATTTTTTTGTTTACTCATGTTACCGTAAGGAATTGGCAAGTAGTGTCGCAAAACTTCTATTTTTATAGTGTTGGAAAGTGTTTCTAGATGATCTGGCTACCAATGCCTATCTTTTTTTTTAGCCAGATATGGCGTATATATAGGTATGTGTTCGATTTTCCTGTGATTGCCAATTTTTCGTTTTTTCCCATTTCTTTCAAAATTACTACGTACTAAGGAACTATCACAGAGTAATGATTCATTTAGATGTTTATTTGTCGGAAAATGTGCCTTGATGGTTTGCCTAGTACGTGGCTGAAATTTTTTTTTTTCTGAAATGCCGTATATTAGAATGTTGGCCCTTTTTCCGCGAGTGCCCCTTTTTATTTGTTTTGCATTCTTTTGCTTAGTCATGTTACCGTAAGGAATTGGCAAGTAGTGTCGCAAAACTTGTATTTTTATAGTGTTGGAAAGTGTTTCTAGATGATCTGGCTACCCATGCCTATCTTTATTTTTAGCCAGATATGGCGTATATATAGGTATGTGTTCGATTTTCCTGCGATTGCCACTTTTTCGTTTTTTCCCATTTCTTTCAAAATTACTACGTACTAAGGAACTATAACAGAGTAATGATTCCTCTAGATGTTTATTTGTCGGAAAATTTATTTTACTTCTTTTTTGATTGAATATCATCAAATTTTTTTAGCTAAAATATTATATTGTTTTACATTTTTTTTTTAGGTTTTATTTCCCTTCAAAAAATTTTATTTGGGTCAGAATTTTAATTTTATAGTCGTAAAATAATCGACAATTATCCAGCAACCCACCATACAATTTTTATGCATATCCAAGAATAATTAGATTAGTAAATAACACCTTGAAATTGACATACCCTTCCTACATTTCAAGTGGCAGATTAGGGAGTCTGAGTCAGTGTGGTTGGCGGCCATTTTGTGGACATATCCGAAGCGTAAGTTGCCCTATCTATATATATTCTTGTTCCCTATAGAATTTGTGATATTTTGGTATATTTTTACCTGCATAAATATCATATTATATATTAAATATATGTATTTTTTTACGAAATTTCTAAGTACTCAAAAAATTACCTTTAGATATGGCCCCTGATATAAATGTCATTTACAAAATAATGAAGATTTTTTTACATATTTCTATTCTAGGATAACATATGTTTATTCCCTAAAAAAATTAGCCACTTCCTATTTCATTTGGGTACCCAAAAAAATTCATGAAATTTGGACAAATTTTTTTGGCCTAAAAAAGTTACCCTTTTTTTCTCATTTCAGATCTTCACCTCCATGGGTCTGACTTCATCCAAAATACATCAAGATGTGTCCTAAACATTCAAGAATCAATTCCTAAAAGGATTTGTGTATATATGTATAAACTTTTTTTTTATGAATTTTTATGTAAGGTCTTTTTTTTCTACTTAATTTTTTAAAATATTTATAATAAATAGTTTTTCTGCAGATGAGTAGTATTTCTCTTTACAGTTGTTTTAAGCATTCATTGAAGTTTTTTTTTGGCAAAAGAAAAAAGGAGGTTACTGCAAAAACTGATTTTTCAAGAATTTTTTTTGGCGTCGGGGTCGCGCGCGTCCGAGTATACCCTTAAAGGGGTGTCCGAGGAGCGTACCTATCCAGGGTTAACAAATTTTTTAACATCACCTTTCAGCTTGGGCCAAAAGAAATTATTTAATAACCTACTGACTGTTTTGTGAATACCAAAATGTCCCGCCATCACATTCTCGTGAGCTAATGACATCAACTCATGACGGTAACATTCAGGAACCACAATCTGTCGTATAATTTCGTAATCCTCCCCCGAGGCATGCATTGGTCTACTTATTCTATATAATATGCTATTAATTATCTTAAAAATAGGAACTGTCACGTTCGTTATCTCACAAGACTCAATAGGGAGACTACCAAATTCCTTTTTCTGAGCCGAAACAAGTTCTTTAACAGTCCAATTGGGTTTTAATCTAACACTACTACTACTGTCTACAGATACATCACTACGTCCTAAACTACTCAAATCAACGTCGACTGTTGACTCTGCAGCATCAACAGCCTTTGCCTTAGCACGAGTGACTACCCCTACTTCCACATCCGGATTAATCACAATTGGCACATATTTATTTTCATACACAATCTCATTCCCGAGAACCACATCCACCTTTTTAATCGGAAATTTATCAACAATAGCCAAACGGATATTCCCCGAAAAATAAGGACAACTAAGATGAAATAGACCAATTGGATAAGATTTTACCATGTCCGGAAAACCACTCAAAATAACAAACTCCCGATTCTCATACACAAAATCATTCGGGACCGAATCTCTAAGAATTAATGATTGCGCGGCTCCGGTATTACGTAAAATATTCACTTTTCTCCTTTGGCCTTCACCATCCAGCGAGACTTCACCCACGGCCAGAAAATCACCGAAGGAACTCACAGTCTCTGACTTTCTTAGTCATTGAGTCGGAGAGGGCAGAGCTCCACCCTGACTAGCACTTTTCTCAACCGCCATCACCGGATTACCTTTACTGTTACATACCTTTTTCCAAGTATAACACATTCTTTTGGTATGACCCCTCTTGTTACAGAAAAAACACGTCAAATGCCTCAGCTTTTGTGGATCATAAACACCCGACTCACCAAGTCTGTTATTTTGCGAGTAACACACCTTTGATTGGCCATTCGGAGAAACCTTATTTGATTGAACATTCTGAGAACCCTTACTTAACTGAACATTCTGAGAAACATTCTTCTGGTTATTAGAATTACCAGATCTCTCAGAACAACCCCAACGTGGTTTTTCCTTAAATACAGCCTCTTTCATAGTATCTTTATGAGACAAAAAATACTCATCTGACGCCACAGCAACCTCCTGAAGGGAATCTAATTTCAACTCCTCCAAATGAACCTTCAAACGGTCAGGAGTACACCTTTTAAACTCTTCAACCAACAGCAACTGCTTTAGCTTATCAAAATTGTCCAGCTCTTTAGATTTCAACCAATCAGTAGCATATTGCTCTTTACTCCTTGCAAATTCTACGAAAGTCTGATTTTAATTTTTACTCAAATTACGGAACCTTTGCTGATAGGCCTCCGGCACGAGCTCATATGCCTTCAACACTATCGCCTTTACACTCTCATAATCCGAGGAGAGATCTTCCAAAGCTACATATACCTTTTGGGCTTTCCCAATCAATTTACTCTGGATAAGGGTAGTCCATAATCCAATAGGCCATTCTAACCTGTTAGCAATTCTTTCGAATGACATAAAGAACTCTGCACCATTATCTTCCTGGAAGTTCGGGAGAAACTTCAAAGCCTGAGCTAAATTTGAGAAGGAGGAGGAAGCCTTAACACGAGAAGAAGACCCTGGTAACCCTGGCGTTTGCAAAGCCAACTTAGCTAACTCATGCTTCCTTTCCCTCTCTCTCTCTTCAAACACCATTTTTTGCTGGTGTATTTCCATTTGTTTTAGACTAATCTGTCTATCCAAAATTTCTACTGACAATCCCTCTTCTTGCCTAACCTTGGGTTTGGCTCCTGTCTTAGTCTCCTTAACACACTCATAAACCTTTAGCAATAGTATACCCTTCTTCATTGTTACCGTTCTTTCCACTTCAAAAAAATCTGCCACACTTTCTAACCCCTCTTTGTTTAATTCGGCCAACCTATCCTGCCATCCCTCTCCTTCAAGCAACTCTACGATATTCATGTCATCCATTTTGATTGCAAGTAATTACAACACTTTACATATAACAAAATTATTTCACTTGCAATAGCGCCAACCAACCAAACACTGAGGAGGTGTAACCATGCCACCTAACAATAACAACACCCCAAGAATTACGCTTGCACTGCAACAAGAACACCACAGGATACGATGGATCCTGGCAAGGTCGCCAATTGTAATGGCCTCGTTGGACCACAACACACAATAGGTCTACAGGACCATAAATAATCAATACTTAGGTGTTCAAAAGGCAGCAATCCACAAAGGTGGAAGCAAGCCCAGGTAAATGCAGCACAAGAATAACTCAAGGGGGATAACAAAACAATGAAATAAAAACCAATATATATTACAATTCAATAAAATAAAGAAAATAATAGCTAGGCCTCAGCATTAACATTAAATCAAAAATACCTCTTACAAAACATATACCCAAATTATCAGTCAACACATTCAACCTCTGAAGGAGGAAAGGGGGCCCAGAGAGGAATAGAAAATAACGAAAAGAAAGGAATAACCTAAATTTTACATGCTAACGGATGATGAGATGATGAAGGTCTCCTCCCATAAGTATTTCAATAAGGGCAGCGGACGGCAACTCAATACCATTATCGAGCTCCAACAGAAAATTAATCTGACACTGCAGCACAGCCGTAATCATACTCATTCATGATCATGGACGCCGGATCCCCGTAATCTTGGTCAATACTTTACAAGAAAGGAATGACACGCCTTACCGTCGCCAAGCAAGGCCCCTCTGGCAAGTACTGCACCAGAGGCAATAATAAAATGGCAGAGATATAAAGTAACGGCCAGCTGATGTGAAGATATATATATATATTCATTCAGAGACTTGCTGTGAATCCAGAGGTAATAGGCTCACAAATCAGGGTGCAGATACCAACTGCCTGCAGCTTGGAAACCCGGTCTTAAGTCAACTCAGCAGAGCCAAAATATGAAGGGGAGAAACAGGGAGGATTAGTCAACAAGACTATACAAAAATAGCGCTGGAGTGAGGAGACCCCTACTAACAAGAAGGCGAACTAACCATGGACTTTACAGCCTTCAAAAAAATGAAAGAGGAACTTAAAAGCTAACCTAAGTAAGCTAATACATTATAAAAACCTAAGGCTTACTTACACCTCACCCAAAGAAAAAAAAACTTTTTTTTTTTCAATAGAAAAGTGCAAAATTCAAGACAAAAATGCAAAGATTTACGTTAAAAGTTAAGGGAATACAATATACACACTTGAAATATAATATAAACAACAAACAAATGGATTAAAAATGTTAACAAATATAAAGTATCACTAACACCATACACCAAATAATTGCATACACCAAATAATTGCACCAAGTCCCTCATCTAGGACTAAAATCATAAGACCAACCTGTATTAATAATTGATTATCACCATATGGGATCACCTAGGTTGCAAGAGGAGAGGGAGTGGCAAAAAAAAAAAAAAAAAAATATGCTACAAAACCAAATTGTCATACACCAACCACCAACAAAATATAGTGTCCAAATAAAGGATTCATTACCTGGGTAACTTGCAAATACTTATACTAACAGGTGACATTCTTAATGCCTCATAGGCTACCTTAAATATACACCACATCCTTCGTCAAATATAAATAGTACACCATTTTGCTGTTCACACCAGACTGGCAAGGTATGTGAAGGGAAAGGAGGTTCTTCCCTTGTGAATTGTTCAAAGCCGCGAAGGTATTATGATTTAATGTCCCGAAAATATCATACACCTTAGCTGTGCTTTTTCACAGCACAACCCTCATAGCACCCGCACATTAACCTTTCACGCAAGTGTCTTGAACACATAAAATGTTACAGCACTAACACAGCACTTTTCTTTTACGCACTATTAACAATACTTTGGAGTCCACACTCTCCTGACAAAGGGGTGTATAAACAAATCAGTTTGTCACAAAAATCTTAACCTAATTTACATACCCAACTAACGTAATAAATACCATCACCTGAAACATAAGGAGTCCAATATAGGATCATTCATAAATTCCTAAACCACCACACATAACCAGATAATTTTTGACAAAACCTCAGTTTTAAGCATAATTCAACAAAAAAACATCAGTTCATTATAAACTTCACCACCTCCACAAGCAATTAAAGACAGATATAATTAACCTATAAAATAACAGTTGCATGCATCAACGAACAATAATAATCTTACATTTGGTGAACATCCATCTATCATATCAAATCATAATCAACCGTCAATACTACATCCAACATTGGAGTGTTACATTACATAATCTGTTCAACCAAATAAAAGAAACCATATATAAATAATTATTAATACTCAAACAGTTACCACGAGTGACAGAACTTACCAACAGGTGAAGAAAAAACCCTTATGATTACCCCATTCGCACTTACTCTGCCAGCCGGGATAATGCATCGGCCACCATATTCTCTTTACCTGGGATATGCTTAAACTCTAGATCGAATTCTTGGACCAAAATACTCCAGCGCATCAATCTCTGATTCTTATTCTTGTACCGATTCAAGAACGTTAATGGATTATGGTCCGTACAAACTTTAATGGACCCACCTGAGGAGGAGAGATAGACATTAAAATGAGTTAATGCTAAGATCAAGGCCAACGTCTCCTTCTCGGTAGTGGAATATTTTCTTTGAGGCAAAGTGAGCTTTTTAGAAAAATACGCCACCGGGTGGACGATACCATTTTCGTCAGCTTGACTCAATACAGCATCAACCCCCACATCACTCGCATCAGTGGTAAGCTGAAATGGAGCGTCAAAATTGGGAGCTGTTAACAAAGGCCAACTAATGAGGACCAGTTTTATCCTCTCTAATGCATCCTGAGCCTCCTTACTCCAAACGAATTTAACATTTTTCTTCAATAAAGCAGTAAGAGGTTCCGCAATGTCTGAAAAATTGCGAATAAATCTGCGATAATAGCTTGCCATCCCTAATACCCTTTGCAAATCTTTCCTACATTTAGGAACCTCTACTTTACGAATGGCCTCAATGTTAGCCTCCTTGGGAGCCACCATACCTGCTCCTATCTCATGTCCAAGATATACCACCGTTGCTTTTGCAAAATCCGACTTCCTTAAATTAATAACCAGGCCTGCTTTCCTAAGTACTTTGAATAAGGCCTCAATTCTCTTCAGGTGCAACTGCCAGTCGTCGCTAAAAATAACCAAGTCATCGATATACACCACACACCCCTCTAGACCACTAACCAACGAATTCATAAGTCTCTGAAAGGTGGCAGCAGCATTTTTCATCCCAAAGGGCATTACCTTACACTGAAATAACCCCTGTTGGGTTACAAAAGCCGAAACACTTCTGGCCCTTTCCGACAAAGGCACCTGCCAATATCCCTTTAATGAATCAAATTTTGTAATGTATTTAGCCCGACCCATGCGATCAATGCAATCTTCCACACGAGGCAATGGAAACCTATCAGCCTTGGTCACCTCATTAAGCTTCCTATAATCAAAACAAAGACGATAGTCTCCGTCCGATTTCTTCACCAACACAACCGGAGATGACCAAGGACTACAACTCGGCTCTATCAAATTATGCTTGAGCATATACTCAACCTCTCTAGCAACAATCTCATTCTTTTTTGGGTTCAACCTATAAGGAGCCTGCTTCACGGGCGTGGCGTCCCCTACGTCCACGTCATGTTGCAAGATCGTGGTCTTGCCGGGCACATTAGAAAACAAGTCCTTATATTTTAAAACCAAATTTCTCAAGGATTGTTGTTCATCTTTACCCAAGTGACCCAACATCTGAGGTAGATTTTCTAAAGCCTCGACATTACCTGCCAGCCATTCACTATCTTTCAAGTCCCTGTCCTCTGAAAAAGAATCATTATTATGCTCATCTGAAAAAGAAGCATTATAACCGACCAAGTCATTTCTACCGTCACAAAGAGTCGCAATTGGCCTAACCTTCTCTCTTTCATGGAAAGCTTTCATCATATTTATATGTACCAATTGATGAGGCCTTCTCCTATCGGGGGTTTCCACCAAGAAGTTAACGTTATTTACCTTCTTCAATACCTTCCATGGTCCCTGGAAAGTAGCTTTGAGAGAATTACCTGGGATAGGTAACAGAACCAGTACCTTCTGTCCTACGTCGAAGTCCCGGGTCACAGTCTTTCTGTCAAAATAAAATTTCATTTTCTTCTGACTTTTCAACAAATTCTCACCTGCAAAAGACCAAGCCCTGGTTAATTTAGCATTCAAATTATTAAGGTAATCAATCAAATTCAAATCAGGGGCATCTCCCTCCCAAGCCTCTCTCACCATATCCAGCGGACCCCTTACAGAATGTCCAAAAATCAAATTAAAAGGAGAGAGACCGAGAGATTGACCAGGAATAGAGCGGAAAGCGAATAAGAGGAATGGAAGGTTTTTATCCCATTCAGCCCCATTCCCAATACAATATTTCTTTAACATGCTTTTCATAGTTTGGTGAAAACGTTCCAAAGCACTGTGGAAGATTTATTTTTGTTTTATTCAAATTTTTTTCTTTTGCCAAATCCAGAGAGAGAGAGAGAGAGAGAGAGAGAGAGAGAGAGAGAGAGAGAGAGAGAGAGAGAGAGAGAGAGAGAGAGAATTTCATTTGCTTTAGTTTTGCTAGATCGCGCGAGTGTGTGTGTTTGTGTGTGTGTTTGTGTGTTTGTGTGTTTGTGTGTCCGCGGTGCGCGCCGAAGAGCAAGTGGTAGTTAGAGAATGATTGTTTGTGGTGAGAAAGACTGTTGGTACAAATGAGGTTGTTTGTTTACATTTTTTAGTTAGGTTACGACAGTGGTGAATGTTTCGGAGCGAATGCTTTTTTTATTTGACTGCAGCTTGAGACAGTTCGTTTGTGAATGCTGGATTATATTTATATTTTTCTGACCAGCGAGAAAGTGTTTATATATTTCAAAAGCCGTGATTCCTCCTTTGGAGAGAGTTCACTTGAATGTGAATGTTTACTCGATTGATGATGACTTGGCTTGTATAAGGAACTTGATAAGGCTGCTGAGATTTCGATAATTGTTGATGACCTGGACCGTATTAAATTCCGATTGCTGTTGTTGATGAGGATGATGACGATGACGATGATGATAATAAAACCCACCCCAATCAGGGAAGTAGCTGTGGCAAATTGCCACCCAGTGGACTGTTAAGCACGAAACCGTGATATTGGTAGTTTGCTGTAAAAAGACAGTGGCAGTGTGTGGACGACTGTGTTGGTGTCCATATATATATATATATATATATATATATATATATATATATATATATATATATATATATATATATATATATATATATATGTTTCTGTGTTTTGTTGTTTGGGTTGTGGTAAATTTAAGTTTGTTTTGTTAGTGTTTAGTTTTAAGCTTTATTTATTTTGAGGGTTTATTTGAATAGTGGTATGATTAATGTCTATTTTGTGTTACGTGTATGATTAGTGATGTGTGTTTTTTTGGTTTATGATGAGCGTTTTAGTTTGTAAGGAAATATAGTTTTAAGGTCATGTTTTTGTTTATTTTGTCCTGTTGTCTAAGAGTCTGGTTTTAGATAACGTCAGGGGAAAGTTTGTGTTGTGGAGACAATTGTCTGTTAGAGTGATCAAGGGTGTGGGGGTTGGTTTGCAACATCCCGCCACAGCACCCTGTGACTCTGGATGATACGGCGAGGAAGTTACATGTTTAATGCCCAATTCAGTCATTTTCTGCTTAAAATAACGACTCGTGAAGTTAGTACCGCAGTCGGACTGAACTACCTTCGGGAGACCAAATTTTGAAAAGAAACCTATTAAAGCCTCTACAATCTTTTCACTCCTTATGGACGGCAAGGGGATTGCCTCGGGGTACCGAGACATACGATCCATAATAGTGAAAATATACTCATTTCCACTCTTTGACTTTGGGAGAGGACCAACAACATCAATTAACACTTCACGAAAAGGTTCAGACACAACTGGGATAGGTATTAATGGAGCCTTTGGAATAGGTAGGTTAGGTTTGCCGACTCTCTGACAAACCTCGAAACTATTAACAAATTTTTTAACATCACCTTTCAGCTTGGGCCAAAAGAAATTATTTAATAACCTACTGACTGTTTTGTGAATACCAAAATGTCCCGCCATCACATTCTCGTGAGCTAATGACATCAACTCATGACGGTAACATTCAGGAACCACAATCTGTCGTATAATTTCGTAATCCTCCCCCGAGGCATGCATTGGTCTACTTATTCTATATAATATGCTATTAATTATCTTAAAAATAGGAACTGTCACGTTCGTTATCTCACAAGACTCAATAGGGAGACTACTAAATTCCTTTTTCTGAGCCGAAACAAGTTCTTTAACAGTCCAATTGGGTTTTAATCTAACACTACTACTACTGTCTACAGATACATCACTACGTCCTAAACTACTCAAATCAACGTCGACTGTTGACTCTGCAGCATCAACAGCCTTTGCCTTAGCACGAGTGACTACCCCTACTTCCACATCCGGATTAATCACAATTGGCACATATTTATTTTCATACACAATCTCATTCCCGAGAACCACATCCACCTTTTTAATCGGAAATTTATCAACAATAGCCAAACGGATATTCCCCGAAAAATAAGGACAACTAAGATGAAATAGACCAATTGGATAAGATTTTACCGTGTCCGGAAAACCACTCAAAATAACAAACTCCCGATTCCCATACACAAAATCATTCGGGACCGAATCTCTAAGAATTAATGATTGCGCGGCTCCGGTATCACGTAAAATATTAACTTTTCTCCCTTGGCCTTCACCATCCAGCGAGACTTCACCCACGGCCAGAAAATCACCGAAGGAACTAACAGTGTCTGACTTTCTTAGTCATTGAGTCGGAGAGGGCAGAGCTCCACCCTGACTAGCACTTTTCTCAACCGCCATCACCGGATTACCTTTACTGTTACATACTTTTTTCCAAGTATAACACATTCTTTTGGTATGACCCCTCTTGTTACAGAAAAAACACGTCAAATGCCTCAGCTTTTGTGGATCATAAACACCCGACTCACCAAGTCTGTTATTTTGCGAGTAACACACCTTTGATTGGCCATTCGGAGAAACCTTATTTGATTGAACATTCTGAGAACCCTTACTTAACTGAACATTCTGAGAAACATTCTTCTGGTTATTAAAATTACCAGATCTCTCAGAACAACCCCAACGTGGTTTTTCCTTAAATACAGCCTCTTTCACAGTATCTTTATGAGACAAAAAATACTCATCTGACGCCACAGCAACCTCCTGAAGGGAATCTAATTTCAACTCCTCCAAATGAACCTTCAAACGGTCAGGAGTACACCTTTTAAACTCTTCAACCAACAGCAACTGCTTTAGCTTATCAAAATTGTCCAGCTCTTTAGATTTCAACCAATCAGTAGCGTATTGCTCTTTACTCCTTGCAAATTCTACGAAAGTCTGATTTTCATTTTTACTCAAATTACGGAACCTTTGCCGATAGGCCTCCGGCACGAGCTCATATGCCTTCAACACTATCGCCTTTACACTCTCATAATCCGAGGAGAGATCTTCTTCCAAAGCTACATATACCTTTTGGGCTTTCCCAATCAATTTACTCTGGATAAGGGTAGTCCATAATCCAATAGGCCATTCTAACCTGTTAGCAATTCTTTCGAATGACATAAAGAACTCTGCAACATTCTCTTCCTGGAAGTTCGGGAAAAACTTCAAAGCCTAAGCTAAATTTGAGAAGGAGGAGGAAGCCTCAACACGAGAAGAAGACCCTGGTGACCCTGGCGTTTGCAAAGCCAACTTAGCTAACTCATGCTTCCTTTCCCTCTCTCTCTCTTCAAACACCATTTTTTGCTGGTGTATTTCCATTTGTTTTAGACTAATCTGTCTATCCAAAATTTCTACTGACAATCCCTCTTCTTGCCTAACCTTGGGTTTGGCTCCTGTCTTAGTCTCCTTAACACACTCATAAACCTTTAGCAATAGTATACCCTTCTTCATTGTTACCGTTCTTTCCACTTCAAAAAAATCTGCCACACTTTCTAACTCCTCTTTGTTTTATTCGGCTAACCTATCCTGCCATCCCTCTCCTTCAAGCAACTCTACGATATTCATGTCATCCATTTTGATTGCAAGTAATTACAACACTTTACATATTACAAAATTATTTCACTTGCAATAGCGCCAACCAACCAAACACTGAGGAGGTGTAACCATGCCACCTAACAATAACAACACCCCAAGAATTACGCTTGCACTGCAACAAGAACACCACAGGATACGATGGATCCTGGCAAGGTCGCCAATTGTAATGGCCTCGTTGGACCACAACACACAATAGGTCTACAGGACCATAAATAATCAATACTTAGGTGTTCAAAAGGCAGCAATCCACAAAGGTGGAAGCAAGCCCAGGTAAATGCAGCACAAGTATAACTCAAGGGGGATAACAAAACAATGAAATAAAAACCAATACATATTACAATTCAATAAAATACAGAAAATAATAGCTAGGCCTCAGCATTAACATTAAATCAAAAATACCTCTTACAAAACATATACCCAAATTATCAGTCAACACATTCAACCTCTGAAGGAGGAAAAGGGGCCCAAAGAGGAATAGAAAATAACGAAAAGAAAGGAATAACCTAAATTTTACATGCTAACGGATGATGAGATGATGAAGGTCTCCTCCCATAAGTATTTCAATAAGGGCAGCGGACGGCAACTCAATACCATTATCGAGCTCCAACAGAAAATTAATCTGACACTGCAGCACAGCCGTAATCATACTCATTCATGATCATGGACGCCGGATCCCCGTAATCTTGGTCAATACTTTACAAGAAATGAATGACACGCCTTACCGTCGCCAAGCGAGGCCCCTCTGGCAAGTACTGCACCAGAGGCAATAATAAAATGGCAGAGATGTGAAGTAATGGCCAGCTGATGTGAAGATATATATATATACTCATTCAGAGACTTGCTGTAAATCCAGAGGTAATAGGCTCACAAATCAGGGTGCAGATACCAACTGCCTGCAGCTTGGAAACCCGGTCTTAAGTCAACTCAGCAGAGCCAAAATATGGAGGGGAGAAACAGGGAGGATTAGTCAACAAGACTATACAAAAATAGCGCTGGAGTGAGGAGACCCCTACTAACAAGAAGGCGAACTAACCATGAACTTTACAGCCTTCAAAAAAATGAAAGAGGAACTTAAAAGCTAACCTAAGTAAGCTAATACATTATAAAAACCTAAGGCTTACTTACACCTCCTCACCCAGAGAAAAAAAAAAAAACTTTTTTTTTCAATAGAAAAGTGCAAAATTCAAGACAAAATTGCAAAGATTTACGTTAAAAGTTAAGGGAATACAATATACACACTTGAAATATAATATAAACAAACAAATGGATTAAAAATGTTAACAAATATAAAGTATCACTAACACCATACACCAAATAATTGCATACACCAAATAATTGCACCAAGTCCCTCATCTAGGACTAAAATCATAAGACCAACCTGTATTAATAATTGATTATCACCACATGGGATCACCTAGGTTGCAAGAGGAGAGGGAGTGGCAAAAAAAAAAAAAAAATATGCTACAAAACCAAATTGTCATACACCAACCACCAACAAAATATAGTGTCCAAATAAAGGATTCATTACCTGGGTAACTTACAAATACTTATACTAACAGGTGACATTCTTAATGCCTCATAGGCTACCTTAAATATACACCACATCCTTCGTCAAATATAAATAGTACACCATTTTGCTGTTCACACCAGACTGGCAAGGTATGTGAAGGGAAAGGAGGTTCTTCCCTTGTGAATTGTTCAAAGCCGCGAAGGTATTATGATTTAATGTCCCGAAAATATCATACACCTTAGCTGTGCTTTTTCACAGCACAACCCTCATAGCACCCGCACATTAACCTTTCACCCAAGTGTCTTGAACACATAAAATGTTACAGCACTAACACAGCACTTTTCTTTTACGCACTATTAACAATACTTTGGAGTCCACACTCTCCTGACAAAGGGGTGTATAAACAAATCAGTTTGTCACAAAAATATTAACCTAATTTACATACCCAACTAACGTAATAAATACCATCACCTGAAACATAAGGAGTCCAATATAGGATCATTCATAAATTTCTAAACCACCACACATAACCAGATAATTTTTGACAAAACCTCAGTTTTAAGCATAATTCAACAAAAAAAAACATCAGTTCATTATAAACTTCACCACCTCCACAAGCAATTAAAGACAGATATAATTAACCTATAAAATAACAGTTGCATGCATCAACGAACAATAATAATCTTACATTTGGTGAACATCCATCTATCATATCAAATCATAATCAACCGTCAATACTACATCCAACATTGGAGTGTTACATTACATAATCTGTTCAACCAAATAAAAGAAACCATATATAAATAATTATTAATACTCAAACAGTTACCACGAGTGACAGAACTTACCAACAGGTGAAGAAAAAACCCTTATGATTACCCCATTCGCACTTACTCTGCCAGCCGGGATAATGCATCGGCCACCATATTCTCTTTACCTGGGATATGCTTAAACTCTAGATCGAATTCTTGGACCAAAATACTCCAGCGCATCAATCTCTGATTCTTATTCTTGTACCGATTCAAGAACGTTAATGGATTATGGTCCGTACAAACTTTAATGGACCCACCTGAGGAGGAGAGATAGACATTAAAATGAGTTAATGCTAAGATCAAGGCCAACGTCTCCTTCTCGATAGTGGAATATTTTCTTTGAGGCAAAGTGAGCTTTTTAGAAAAATACGCCACCGGGTGGACGATACCATTTTCGTCAGCTTGACTCAATACAGCACCAACCCCCACATCACTCGCATCAGTGGTAAGCTGAAATGGAGCGTCAAAATTGGGAGCTGTTAACAAAGGCCGACTAAAGAGGACCAGTTTTATCCTCTCTAATGTATCCTGAGCCTCCTTACTCCAAACAAATTTAACATTTTTCTTCAATAAAGCAGTAAGAGGTTCCGCAATGTCTGAAAAATTGCGAATGAATCTGCGATAATAGCTTGCCATCCCTAATACCCTTCGCAAATCTTTCCTACATTTAGGAACCTCTACTTTACGAATGGCCTCAATGTTAGCCTCCTTGGGAGCCACCATACCTGCTCCTATCTCATGTCCAAGATATACCACCGTTGCTTTTGCAAAATCCGACTTCTTTAAATTAATAACCAGGCCTGCTTTCCTAAGTACTTTGAATAAGGCCTCAGTTCTCTTCAGGTGCAACTGCCAGTCGTCGCTAAAAATAACCAAGTCATCGATATACACCACACACCCCTCTAGACCACTAACCAACGAATTCATAAGTCTCTGAAAGGTGGCAGCAGCATTTTTCATCCCAAAGGGCATTACCTTACACTGAAATAACCCCTGTTGGGTTACAAAAGCCGAAACACTTCTGGCCCTTTCCGACAAAGGCACCTGCCAATATCCCTTTAATAAATCAAATTTTGTAATGTATTTAGCCCGACCCATGCGATCAATGCAATCTTCCACACGAGGCAATGGAAACCTATCAGCCTTGGTCACCTCATTAAGCTTCCTATAATCAAAACAAAGACGATAGTCTCCGTCCGATTTCTTCACCAACACAACCGGAGATGACCAAGGACTACAACTCGGCTCTATCAAATTATGCTTGAGCATATACTCAACCTCTCTAGCAACAATCTCATTCTTTTTTGGGTTCAACCTATAAGGAGCCTGCTTCACGGGCGTGGCGTCACCTACGTCCACGTCATGTTGCAAGATCGTGGTCTTGCCGGGCACATTAGAAAACAAGTCCTTATATTTTAAAACCAAATTTCTCAAGGATTGTTGTTCATCTTTACCCAAGTGACCCAACATCTGAGGTAGATTTTCTAAAGCCTCGACATTACCTGCCAGCCATTCACTATCTTTCAAGGCCCTGTCCTCTGAAAAAGAATCATTATTATGCTCATCTGAAAAAGAAGCATTATAACCGACCAAGTCATTTCTACTGTCACAAAGAGTCGCAATTGGCCTAACCTTCTCTCTTTCATGGAAAGCTTTCATCATATTTTTATGTACCAATTGATGAGGCCTTCTCCTATCCGGGGTTTCCATCAAGAAGTTAACGTTATTTACCTTCTTCAATACCTTCCATGGTCCCTGGAAAGTAGCTTTGAGAGAATTACCTGGGATAGGTAACAGAACCAGTACCTTCTGTCCTACGTCGAAGTCCCGGGTCACAGTCTTTCTGTCAAAATAAAATTTCATTTTCTTCTGACTTTTCAACAAATTCTCACTTGCAAAAGACCAAGCCCTGGTTAATTTAGCATTCAAATTATTAAGGTAATCAATCAAATTCAAATCAGGGGCATCTCCCTCCCAAGCCTCTCTCACCATATCCAGCGGACCCCTTACAGAATGTCCAAAAATCAAATTAAAAGGAGAGAGACCGAGAGATTGACCAGGAATAGAGCGGAAAGCGAATAAGAGGAATGGAAGGTTTTTATCCCATTCAGCCCCATTCCCAATACAATATTTCTTTAACATGCTTTTCATAGT
The DNA here is from genome assembly GCF_036898095.1 of Palaemon carinicauda. Taxonomy (NCBI): domain Eukaryota; kingdom Metazoa; phylum Arthropoda; class Malacostraca; order Decapoda; family Palaemonidae; genus Palaemon; species Palaemon carinicauda. Next base: position 42,193,231 of record NC_090742.1, read on the forward strand.
TTGGTGAAAACGTTCCAAAGCACCCTGTGACTCTGGATGATACGGCGAGGAAGTTACATGTTTAATGCCCAATTCAGTCATTTTCTGCTTAAAATAACGACTCGTGAAGTTAGTACCGCAGTCGGACTGAACTACCTTCGGGAGACCAAATTTTGAAAAGAAACCTATTAAGGCCTCTACAATCTTTTCACTCCTTATGGACCGCAAGGGGATTGCCTCGGGTACCGAGATATACGATCCATAATAGTGAAAATATACTCATTTCCACTCTTTGACTTTGGGAGAGGACCAACAACATCAATTAACACTTCACGAAAAGGTTCAGACACAACTGGGATAGGTATTAATGGAGCCTTTGGAATAGGTAGGTTAGGTTTGCCGACTCTCTGACAAACCTCGCAACTATTAAAAAATTTTTTAACATCACCTTTCAGCTTGGGCCAAAAGAAATTATTTAATAACCTACTGACTGTTTTGTAAATACCAAAATGTCCCGCCATCACATTATCGTGAGCTAATGACATCAACTCATGACGGTAACACTCAGGAACCACAATCTGTCGTATAATTTCGTAATCCTCCCCCGAGGCATGCATTGGTCTACTTATTCTATATAATATGCTATTAATTATCTTAAAAATAGGAACTGTCACGTTCGTTATCTCACCAGACTCAATAGGGAGACTACCAAAATCCTTTTTCAGAGCCGAAACAAGATCTTTAACAGTCTAATTGGGTTTTAATCTAACACTACTACTACTGTCTACAGATACATCACTACGTCCTAAACTACTCAAATCAACGTCGACTGTTGACTCTGCAGCGTCAACAGCCTTTGCCTTAGCACGAGTGACTACCCCTACTTCCACATCCGGATTAATCACAATTGGCACATATTTATTTTCATACACAATCTCATTCCCGAGAACCACATCCACCTTTTTAATCGGAAATTTATCAACAATAGCCAAACGGATATTCCCCGAAAAATAAGGACAACTAAGATGAAATAGACCAATTGGATAAGATTTTACCGTGTCCGGAAAACCACTCAAAATAACAAACTCCCGATTCTCATACACAAAATCATTCGGGACCGAATCTCTAAGAATTAATGATTGCGCGGCTCCGGTATCACGTAAAATATTCACTTTTCTCCCTTGGCCTTCACCATCCAGCGAGACTTCACCCACGGCCAGAAAATCACCGAAGGAACTAACAGTGTCTGACTTTCTTAGTCATTGAGTCGGAGAGGGCAGAGCTCCACCCTGACTAGCACTTTTCTCAACCGCCATCACCGGATTACCTTTACTGTTACATACCTTTTTCCAAGCATAACACATTCTTTTGGTATGACCCCTCTTGTTACAGAAAAAACACGTCAAATGCCTCAGCTTTTGTGTATCATAAACACCCGACTCACCAAGTCTGTTATTTTGCGAGTAACACACCTTTGATTGGCCATTCGGAGAAACCTTATTTGATTGAACATTCTGAGAACCCTTACTTAACTGAACATTCTGAGAAACATTCTTCTGGTTATTAAAATTACCAGATCTCCCAGAACAACCCCAACGTGGTTTTTCCTTAAATACAGCCTCTTTCATAGTATCTTTATGAGACAAAAAATACTCATCTGACGCCACAGCAACCTCCTGAAGGGAATCTAATTTCAACTCCTCCAAATGAACCTTCAAACGGTCAGGAGTACACCTTTTAAACTCTTCAACCAACAGCAACTGCTTTAGCTTATCAAAATTGTCCAGCTCTTTAGATTTCAACCAATCAGTAGCATATTGCTCTTTACTCCTTGCAAATTCTACGAAAGTCTGATTTTCATTTTTACTCAAATTACGGAACCTTTGCCGATAGGCCTCCGGCACGAGCTCATATGCCTTCAACACTATCACCTTTACACTCTCATACTCCGAGGAGAGATCTTCTTCCAAAGCTACATATACCTTTTGGGCTTTCCCAATCAATTTACTCTGGATAAGGGTAGTCCATAATCCAATAGGCCATTCTAACCTGTTAGCAATTCTTTCGAATGACATAAAGAACTCTGCAACATTATCTTACTGGAAGTTCGGGACAAACTTCAAAGCCTGAGCTAAATTTGAGAAGGAGGAGGAAGCCTCAACTCGAGAAGGAGACCCTGGTGACCCTGGCGTTTGCAAAGCCAACTTAGCTAACTCATGCTTCCTTTCCCTCTCTCTCTCCTCAAACACCATTTTTTGCTGGTGTATTTCCATTTGTTTTAGACTAATCTGTCTATCCAAAATTTCTACTGACAATCCCTCTTCTTGCCTAACCTTGGGTTTGGCTCCTGTCTTAGTCTCCTTAACACACTCATAAATCTTTAGCAATAGTATACCCTTCTTCATTGTTACCGTTCTTTCCACTTCAAAAAAATCTGCCACACTTTCTAACTCCTCTTTGTTTAATTCGGCCAACCTATCCTGCCATCCCTCTCCTTCAAGCAACTCTACGATATTCATGTCATCCATTTTGATTGCAAGTAATTACAACACTTTACATATTACAAAATTATTTCACTTGCAATAGCGCCAACCAACCAAACACTGAGGAGGTGTAACCATGCCACCTAACAATAACAACACCCCAAGAATTACGCTTGCACTGCAACAAGAACACCACAGGATACGATGGATCCTGGCAAGGTCGCCAATTGTAATGGCCTCGTTGGACCACAACACACACTAGGTCTACAGGACCATAAATAATCAATACTTAGGTGTTCAAAAGGCAGCAATCCACAAAGGTCGAAGCAAGCCCAGGTAAATGCAGCACAAGTATAACTCAAGGGGGATAACAAAACAATGAAATAAAAACCAATATATATTACAATTCAATAAAATACAGAAAATAATAGCTAGGCCTCAGCATTAACATTAAATAAAAAATACCTCTTACAAAACATATACCCAAATTATCAGTCAACACATTCAACCTCTGAAGGAGGAAAGGGGGCCCAAAGAGGAATAGAAAATAACGAAAAGAAAGGAATAACCTAAATTTTACATGCTAACGGATGATGAGATGATGAAGGTCTCCTCCCATAAGTATTTCAATAAGGGCAGCGGACGGCAACTCAATACCATTATCGAGCTCCAACAGAAAATTAATCTGACACTGCAGCACAGCCGTAATCATACTCATTCATGATCATGGACGCCGGATCCCCGTAATCTTGGTCAATACTTTACAAGAAATGAATGACACGCCTTACCGTCGCCAAGCGAGGCCCCTCTGGCAAGTACTGCACCAGAGGCAATAATAAAATGGCAGAGATGTGAAGTAACGGCCAGCTGATGTGAAGATATATATATATATTCATTCAGAGACTTGCTGTAAATCCAGAGGTAATAGGCTCACAAATCAGGGTGCAGATACCAACTGCCTGCAGCTTGGAAACCCGGTCTTAAGTCAACTCAGCAGAGCCAAAATATGGAGGGGAGAAACAGGGAGGATTAGTCAACAAGACTATACAAAATTAGCGCTGGAGTGAGGAGACCCCTACTAACAAGAAGGCGAACTAACCATGAACTTTACAGCCTTCAAAAAAATAAAAGAGGAACTTAAAAACTAACCTAAGTAAGCTAATACATTATAAAAACCTAAGGCTTACTTACAATATATATATATATATATATATATATATATATATATATATATGTGTGTGTGTGTGTGTGTGTGTGTGTGTGTGTGCGCGTTTCTGTACTTACAGAGGCATGACCACTAAAAAGAAATTCCTGATTTAAGATAAAAAAAAACTCTATACATAAGTTTTTCTTATTAATTAAAACTTTCTTGTAGGTTTATCTCTTCTGATCGTTTACAGAGAGCTTATTATTCATTTATTACAATCTTTAATTTCTTCGTTATTTTTCAATCACCACTTTCAAGCAAACAGGGTCATTGAAGGACTCTTATCTCAAAAATAATAATGCTCATCATATTAAAGAACATTTACGTAAGATGAGTGATGTAAAACACTTGTAATTAACTGAGGGTAATTAATCAATTATTTTTTACTTAGAATTTCCTCCTTTTTTCTTTCACACAATTACAATTTTTAATCTTAAGAAAGATGACTGGATCAAGTAATGGCTTTTGTCCTCATCGTGGAGGAGTAATTTTGGAACTCAAATATCTTATTTTTAGCAGTAGCGTTATTCTAAATTACACGACTTTAAAGATTTAAAGGCCGCTCATGAATGGCAGAGCCAAGGGACAGTGACATTGCCCTATCAAGCAGGACAATGTCCTAGATACTGACCATATATACATATGATCAGCGCCCTTGCCCCCTCTCCACCCAAGCTAAGACCAAGGGGGAGCCAGGCAATGGCTGCTGATGACTCAGCAAATAGACCTATAGGCTCCCCCAAACCCCAATCCTTAGCTCACAAGAATGGAGAGGTTGCAGCGACCATTTAGATTAACGCTAGTGGGACGTTACAACATCGGATCCCACAACTGATATAGATATTTATACTGAGTGGGGATACCTCAACGCTGTGAAAAGGTTTGTGTATCACCATGATCAGCAAAGCTGTACTAGTCAGGGCCACCCTTGTTAAGTTGGTTTGCTGAGAGCAATTAGACTAAAGTATTCCATCATCAACCAATCCCCACTGGCCATCGTAATGAAGAAAACTGGCCAGACTCCAGACATGAATAAGGACATGTCTAAGGCCTTTGTCGTGCAGTGGACTAGAAAGGGCTGCTTTTGTTGTATTATGTACATACACACATACCTCCACATACTGTATACTACCTATCTATCTTCCAGGCCACTTCCCAAATTTTGAGTGGTATCCGACATAAAGAAAATTAAAGGCAATTTTTCTTGTCTTTGTTCCTCCCGACCTGATGGGATTTGACAAAGTTCGGTTGGTACTTCTAGGTTGCCACAGCCCACCCTCCCCCATTATCCACGGCAACAAAGCTTCTTATGCTGAATTTCCTTTAGGCGCTACCTCAGTGATCACCAAAGCAACTGGAGGAAGCAGGAGGGCCTATCGGAACTGTGTCAAAATCGCTGGCCTTATTTCAGGTTCGCTTTTACCTCCCTTATATATATCCTCCTATCACACAAAGCTTTCTTCACTCCATCCATCCTCCCAAACCTTGGCCTTCCTCTTGTACTTCTCCTATCAACTCTTGCCGCCATCACCCTTTTCAGCTGACCGCCATTTTTATATCTCTCCACATGGCCAAACCACCTTAACCCATTTATATCTCTCATTCTCATCTCCCATCACTGGCACCTCAATACCTGAAACAGTAATTATATCTGCCTCCCTATTATCTTTAACATTAAGCAACCTTTCAAAATATTCAGAGCATATATATATATATATATATATATATATATATATATATGTATGTATAAATTTGTATGTATATATATATATATATATATATGTATAAATTTGTATGTATATATATATATATATATATATATATATATATATATATATGTATATATATATGTACATATATATATATATATATATATATATATATATATATGTATATATATATATATATATATATATACATATATATATATATATATATATATATATATATATATATATATATATATATATATATATATATATATATATATATATTATATGTCCGATGTTGAAGACCCGCTTCTAATAGATTTCAACCAATTTTGCTCTAGTTAGAGTCCTTCAGAACTGACAAACAAATGAAATTTTATGGGAAACGCCCAGAATAGAATTAAAGTATAGATTGTTACAAAAAAGTAAAATCATTAACTCCACAGATGCATATGTTATGATTTATTTAGGCCATTAAATATGAGATGAATAATATCTTAATATTTTCTAACTGTTCTTAACTAAATCAGAGTTTAGTATATTATAGGAAATTAGCATCATATAAATTAAGGGATAGTGACATTTCACCTTTGGCATTTAAACATTGTAATATAGCATATAATGAAATACTGAGGAAAGTTTGAATAATTTTATTGATAAGAATGAGTACACTAAGGAACATAACATAAAACTTAAATGCATAAACTAAGGATTTTCTTATATTCCACTTCAAACATTAGTAGACTAAGTATTTTATTTAAATATGCATACATACTGTATATTCATGCCTATATACCATATGTGATATTACAAGGCTTTTCATATAATACTTTTTGAAATATATCCTTTGAAAAACTGAATTAAAAAGGAACACAACGTGTTATACATTCATGAAATATATTCACTTATATCTTTATATACTGTACTTATTCGTCCATTGAGTCTTTATATTATTAAAGCACAATAAGTTCTTTTATAAATATTTATGATCAAGTCAAGATAAGTTTACAATTTTTTTTCATACAAATGACTGACAGGTTATATTTCACTTCATGTAGATATCTTAGTTTTATTACATAGTTCATCAAGTTGATAATAAGTGATTTACATTTCTCTTAAGAATAAAATTAGAAATTCCTTTGTTGGCAAATGTTAGCAATAGATATTTCCTTCGTAGAATTAAATGAATAGATGATAAAAAAGGTTAACAACTTAAAAATTTGAAAAGATTACAAGTATTGCAACAGTCAGTGCAAGATTGTATTCCTCTCTGAAACAAACAAATTATGACTTTTATCCTCATCATTTGCACGTATATTTTTCTTCCTAAGTATTACCAAAGCTCTTACTTCCAATTTCATAAATGTCATCCAGTGCTATTGTCTCAAAATCATTTTCTCCAAACATATCTTCTTCGAGGGATGCAGTTAGGGTATCTAAGCGTCTCCAAAGCTCCGAATGATTAATTGGGCTCCTAACCTGAAACTGAGGCGCTTCTGAGTACTCGCATGAAAATGGAGAGCCCTTTATATCTGAGGAAAGGTCTCTAAAGGACGTGGATGGTGCTTGATTCTCTGGTTGTGTAAGATCTATCAAATTACTGCTGGTACCAACGGAAGATGCCAGGGAACCCTGACGTGCCGAATTCAAGTTTACATTTTTGGCAACAGAATGAAAAGAAGTGTGCTGATTTTGTGTTGTGTGAGGGATAAATGAATTCGTGATCATTCCTGAAGATGTTGGCTGTTTAGTTGCTTGTGGGATGTTAGATAAATCTGGGGAAAATGATGGAGTTATTGGCTGGTCTTTTATTTCTTTGGGAGAGTATAAATTTCTTAGGACGTTTGGAGGAGTTACTAGTTCTGTGTTAAGGTTTTCAGGGTTGATTGAGTGTGAGGAGACCTCTGTGTATGTTTTTGATTCCTTCTTGTTTTTGCTGGTGAGCAGTTTACTTATAGAAGATTTTGTTAGGGCCTTGAGCTGTCCCTTTGATTTTTTGGTGGCTTTGAAAGTTATGGCAGAAGTTGATTGTAATTTCTGTATTTTCTTAGTTGCAGAAATATTTCTGGAAACATCAAGAGAAGGCTTGGAATACTTGAAAGTCACAGCACTGGACTCTCCTTTCTCAGTAAATGGTTTATTTCTTTTATAAATTTTCTCTGTACCAACAAATCCGGATTCAGGAAATCTTTGCACTTTTGCAGAAGCCATCAGGGTTTGAGGAGGCGCAGGTTTTGCGGAGATCCGTGGCTGCTTTTTTTCATTTCGGGTGGCGTCTAAAGTGATTGCAGAGGTCGATGGCCTTCGCTGTAAATCCCTAGTGGCATAAACATTTCTTGAAAGGTTCTGAGGGAACTTCATACAATTGTCACTCAAAGACTTAGGCGGCTTGCAACTCTGAGAACCAGTATTTCTTTTCTTGGTGTATGGTGTATATATTTCAGAGCTTGTGAGCTTCCTTTTACCAATATTACCTACATGAGTTATTTGTATATCTGGACAAGTCACCATAGTTTGAGGAAATCTGGCTGGTAAATATGCTTGTCGAGTTAGATCCTCATGTTTAACGTCATACTGTTGCATAGATAAGGTAATACTAGGGCCAGTGTGTTGGAATTTATCAAGCAGGTCCTCCAAAGGTGCTATGACTATAGGTTGATCTGGGTTTTCCATCAAAACCTGATCCACAGTCTTGTCTAAACTAATTGGACCATCCAAAGGAAGCATAATGATGTGAGGACTGGCCATTTTCCAGAATAAGTGTGAAATCTGATAAGTAGACGTTAAGAAAGTAGCCAGGTACTGTGGAGTAGGAGTCCTGAGATCAAACACACTCAAAATCCTGATAACTCAAAATGGTTACCTACTGAGGGTTCATCTGGAAGAAAAATAAGGGATGACTTACGTTAAGTATCTGAAGAAAAACATTTACTATTACTACTTATATTTGAGCTGTTGCTACTGATAATGATGATAGTGAGAAAAATAGAAAATAAAATCATAATCTACTGAAAGGATAGAAAAGAATCAAGTACCTTAAATAAAAAAAAAAATATAAATTCACACAATAGCTGCATTTTGAAACATTGCCAAGACAGACAAAAGAAACTTAATCATACAGTTATGTAGTTCAAAGTCTTCAATATGAAAATGAATTTTCATAAACATTTCCTTTTCAGTATCATTTAGTTGTTCGTTTTAACCCCATTATAAGTGTCCATTATTGCCACCTCCAATTTAAAACTACAGAATTAATTTTTTTTTCATGTATCTGAAAGCATGATCCTTATGAAACCTCTTTTATAACAAAATGTCTTCTTGGAGTTCATCCTTTTTGTTTAGATGATTTTGGACCTCAACATACAGATGTGGTTTATCAGTCAAGCATCATCATTGGACCAATTATCATCTAGTTCTAAATTGGAACAGCACAAACGCTTTTCAATCTTGAAAAGGATTCCATACATCCAAACATAAGATTGACATCAGAACGTGCAGTGAGTGATTGATGTCAATCCATATTACTTAATGATCATACATGTGTGACGTGGAGACCCTGGATCCCTGCAGCTCCGGAGAGAAGAAGATTCTGCCAGTTCACCCCAACATATCTGTTCTAGTCGAACTGGTCTACTTTGCCTTTCCAGCCACAATTCAGTGATCCAGGATCGTGCCACGGCCAGAGCACGAGCTACGTTAATGAGTTTCTGAGCATTAAACATATCCGTCGTTTTGCAATGAATGTATTTCCTCGTTGTAAGGAATAATGAGATATATACCATATTTGATATTTTCAATAACTGAAAAGGATAAGGAGAACTTTGCATAATGCATTAATAGAGCAGAGGAATTCTGATTTGGAATATGGTTGGACGAAATTAACTTATATCCTGACCTAGAATGTTTAATTAGATTCCATGAGACAAAAATTAATATACATGCAATATTTCGGTTTGACAAGTATACATAGCCTACTCATGGGCTTTGCGTTGTAACTGTGTGTATTTTTTTTTTCTTTTTGTGAAAACTGAATTAACGGCATCGTATAAACAAATTATTTCATCCCGTCATGCTTGCAATATTCTATACAGAGAGAATTATTAGGCGCACATAACTTAGTTTCTTTTTGATGAATTAATGTCGTTCCAAAGCGTTTAAACATAGAAACCCCTAAAAGTTATTTTTTTTTCGAAGTACTTTTACTAAACCTATCATGATTAGGTAAGGAAGCTTAGAATTATATTCTTGCGAAATTATATAAAGTGCATAATCTCTTTTGACAATTGCTTGACTAGCGTTGATATAAAAACATATGCAAGCCGGAGTTAAACAACACTTTCCTTATTTACTCCTCTTTTTGTTCTCAGCTTAGTCCCGTTTCCATGCGGGGTCGTTGTTTTTGATCAGGCGCTTACATTCAGGGATTCGCTTCCGCTTCATCAAGTCCCTTTCTTCTCAAAGGCCGCAGAGAAGGCTTCTTTTTCGGTCTCCCTCCTTTCCTTCTACCCTATACCCCCAACTCTTTAGCATTATTTATGTACCATGTCTTCTACTGTCTTGGGGTAGAGTTCTCCTGCTGGAGGGTACACTATATAGAGCCAACTATTCAATCATTTTTCTTCCCCTGGGTATTTTTTTCTTCTTGATTTTTAGAGTTTATATATAAAAGATTTATTTTGATGTCGTTACTGTTCGTAGAATATTTCATTTTAATTGTTCGTTACTAGTCTCCTTATCTCCTTTCCTCACTGGGGTATTTTTCCTGTTGGAGCCCTTGGGCTTATAGCATCCTGCTTTTCCAACTAGGGTGGCAGCTTAGCTAGTAATAATAATAATAATAATAATAATAATAATAATAATAATAATAATAATATGGCCTTCTTACTTTTTTGTAAGTGTCCGTATCATCACTGTCTCCCCTTTAGTTTTCCGTCTAATTTACTTATGTATAATTCTGTCCTTTCTCGTTACAATAGACATCCTTCTATTTCAAACATCTTCAAGGCATTCACATCCTAATTATACTCCCTCTCTTAATGTAGCATCGATTATTCTTTTGAATATATTCAAGGGGCAAGACATGAATGTAATAACTCTATAATTACTCAGCTTTGAGCTTTTGCACAGAGTGTTTATGTCTCAACTGAAAAGGAGTACAATTTAACCATAAAAGAAACCTATTCTGGTACAACTCAGGAACATAAATGGTGGTGTACCCTTAAATCTGCACTCTTTGGTGTAGATGCAACAGTTCCTCCTTTACTTAAACCTGATGGCTCAGTCACTCACTGTCCAAAGGAAAAGGCAACCCTTATGTTTTGACAGTAAACAGAGTAATGAAGAACTTGAACTTCCTCATTCATGTTTTCCTGAGGCTAAACTAACTAGTTTAGCTTGTACCAACCGTGTGTCACACAATTGTACATAATTCCATTTGTATATAATATGCTTGTATCTTCGCTCTTCCCTCGCACTCAAACGAACATGAAAATTCATGTCTGCTGTTTTGCTCTGAACATTGTCTGTCTCTCGAACAGGTTATGTCCTGTTGCCTTGAGGTTTTGTATATAAAGAAGAGTGTTCCTTAATATATAACTCAGTCGTTTCCAATCTGCCTTTGATTTCACACCCTCTCTCGGCCCGTCACATTGGTGACCACGGAGTGACCCGCTCCTCCCGCCTCCCCATCCCCCCTACACCTCTCACCGTTACTATGACGCCGTCAACGCATACCTTCTGCAGCAGTACTCGCCGTCGCCAGCCGCCCGTATAGCAACGCCTTTTCAGCTCTCTCGACAACCATTGGGGGACCAAAGGGCTTCGCTCACCCTCGGGAAAATGACCAGTACCACTCGCCTGCAACCTGCCACAGACAGCTCTCCTCGTGAGGTGAACCTACTTCGTGCCCTTATGGACAGCCACTTCATGACCTTCAAAACCTCCATCGACGCGTCCACTCGTGACGAAGAGGACACCTATTCAACTTCAACCGAAGCTGACGTGAATGCTATAGGACAGACACGCCTATGAATGCCGTAGGACATACACGCCTATGAATGCCGTAGGACATACACGCCTATGAATGCCGTAGGATATACTCGCCTATGAATGCCGTAGGATATACTCGCCTATGAATGCCGTAGGACACACACGCCTATGAATGCCGTAGGACACACTCGCCTATGAATGCCGTAGGACAGACACGCCTATGAATGCCGTAGGACACACTCGCCTACCCCGTGACGAGCCGGAGCGGCAACTCAGCCAACCATCATCCACCACTTGCTCGCACCCCAACCAACGACTCCTACAGCCACTCACTGCTGCTAATCGGCGCAGTTGTTACTACTACCTCTCCAGATTCAGGGCACCTATTTAACATGTTCAGTATGTCATTTTTAGAGGGGGAGCCATGTACCAACCGTGTGTCACACAATTGTACATAATTCCATTTGTATATAATATGCTTGTATCTTCGCTCTTCCCTCGCACTCAAACGAACATGAAAATTCATGTCTGCTGTTTTGCTCTGAACATTGTCTGTCTCTTGAACAGGTTATGTCCTGTTGCCTTGAGGTTTTGTATATAAAGAAGAGTGTTCCTTAATATATAACTCAGTTGTTTCCAATCTGCCTTTGATTTCACACCCTCTCTCGGCCCGTCACATTGGTGGGTGGGTGGTGGGCGGCTTTGTCGCCCACCAATGTGACGGGCCGAGAGAGGGTGTGAAATCAAAGGCAGATTGGAAACGACTGAGTTATATATTAAGGAACACTCTTCTTTATATACAAAACCTCAAGGCAACAGGACATAACCTGTTCGAGAGACAGACAATGTTCAGAGCAAAACAGCAGACATGAATTTTCATGTTCGTTTGAGTGCGAGGGAAGAGCGAAGATACAAGCATATTATATACAAATGGAATTATGTACAATTGTGTGACACACGGTTGGTACAAGCTTTTCGATCTCGTGAAATTAAAGCTCTGTTGATGGATCTTGATGCTTATGGAGGTGTAAACCCATATGGTATTTTTCCATTGTTTTTTTTCATAAAGACAGCAGATTTCTTAGCTCCAAAGTTATGTTATTTTGCGCAAGTTAGCAAGAAGAGGAGCTTTTAGCACTTGTTGGAGAATTGGTAATGTTACTCCTCTATGTAAATGTGTTTGTGGTGGCTCAAGTCTCACTGATTACCGCCCAATTTCCATAACTCCCATATTATCTAAAGTTTTTGAGTGTCTTCTAGCAAAACGTCTTAATAGGTTTGCTGAAAGTAATCATCTATTCCCTAGTTTGCAATTTGGTTTTCGTAAAGGCCTAGGAGCATGTGATGCCCTTCTTACAATCTCCAATGCTATACAGAAATCCCTAGATTGTGGTCAGGAAGATCATATGATTGGCCTTGATTTTAGTGCTGCCTTTGACTGTGTTAATCATGAGGCCCTTATTTTCAAACTGAAAAGGTTGGGAGTGGGTGGGTCGTTTCTTTGCATTATTATTGATTTTTTAAGTAATAGATCTCAAAGAGTTGTTGTTGATGGGCACCATAGTGAGTATAGGAATGTGATATCCGGTGTTGCACAGGGTAGTGTTCTTGGCCCATTACTTTTCATACTATATACACATGACATGTGGTTTGGCCTAGAAAACAAGCTTGTTGCATTATTTGCATATGCAGATGATGCTATTCTCTTTGCATCAATTCCATCCCCTGAGTGTAGATTTGGGGTTAGTGAATCCTTTAATAGAGATTTAGCTAAAATTAGTGCATGGTGCAAATTATGGGGTATGAAGTTGAATCCTAACAAAACTCAAAGTATGATTGTAAGTAGGTCAAGGACGGTGGCTCCTCAACATCCGGATCTCAGTATCGATAATGTTTCTTTAAATTTGTATGACTCTTTTGAATTTTTGGTGTGATTCTCGACAGCGAATTTACTTTTGAGAAACACAATAGGTCTGTGTCTTCTTCAATTGCACAAAAAATTGGCTTATTGAGAAAGTCTTTTAAGATTTTCGGTGATCAATCTATTCTCAAGAAGTGTTTTAATTCTTTCATTCTACCTTGTTTTGAGTATTGTTCTCCTGTCTGGTGTTCAGCTGCTGATTCTCATCTTGATTTGTTGGACAGAAACTTACAGTCTATTAAATTTCTTATTCCTGATCTAGATATTAATCTTTGGCACTGTCGTTCAATTAGTTCATTATGCATGTTGCATAAGATTTTTCACAACACTGACCATCCTTTACATTCAGATCCCCCTGGACAATTCTATCCTGTTCGTAATAATAGGCAGGCAGTTAATTCTAATAGCCAGGCCTTCTCCATCATGAGGCTCAATACTACACAGTATTTTAGAAGTTTTATTCCAGCTGTTACTAAGTTGTTGAATGATCTTCGTCTTCGGGTAGTTGAATCAGTAGAACTTCAAAAGTTCGAAGTTGGAGGAAATGTTTTTATGTTGACCAGGCTGAAAGGAGTCTCTTTGTAGTTTATATATGACATATCTGTTTCGACGTTGTTAATAGTTTATATAGGACATATCTGTTTTGATGTTGTTACGGTTTTAGAATGATTTATTGTTAACTTGTTCTCATCATTTATTTATTTCCTTATTTCCTTTCCTCACTGGGCTATTTTTCCCTATTGGACCCCTTGGGCTTATAGAATCTTGCTTTTCCAACTAGGGTTGTAGCTTGGCTAATAATAATAATAATAATAATAATAATAATAATAATAATAATAATAATAATAATAGTAATAATAATAATACTGCAATCTCGGACATCACATTTCCCTTTGGAAATTGGTATCAAAATCCATCCATCTCCTGCACTTATCTGGTATCATCGTTTTATCAAAGATCTTTTTCATTATGCTATATATGATTTTCACTCCTTTCTTTCCTAATATTGTCCCTACTAGGATCAAGTCTCGTCCTGTTGCTTTCATAGTTTTTTATACTTTGAATTGTTCATCTCTTACCTCTATAGAAACTTATTACGATTTATATGTTCTGTTGTCCATCCTCTCTTATTAGTCTTTTATTTTCTACATTCAGTAGTTGTTAAAAACACTTTCCATCCTTTCAAGATTTCAAACTTCCCAAGTTTTGTACTATTTTTATCATTAATTTTGGTTGAAATGTGTAATATCTTTTGTACTTGTATTTCTAATCTCCAATAAGTTCAAACTGCCACTCATATAAATAATTAGGTGGACCCCATGTCATTTTGAAAATGTGTCTTCTGTGCACCCAACCAGCTTGTGGTGCACGTGCACTAATAATGTTTCTAGCTTCTTCTTCAGTATCATGGTTTGTTCATTCCTCATATGCACCTCCGTCACCGTTTTTTTCTATTTCCATGACAGAACTACACCAACTCCATTTCGTCCATGTGCAATCACTCCACTAAAAACTTGTATTCATCACCAAGTTTCCTTGGTTTATTATCTCTCCATCAATGGTTACCTGAAAACCAAAGACTTCCAACTTCATCTTCTTCGGGAGATTAGCCAACTTCCTTTCCCTTCCTTGCCATGGACCCAATACAGAACTGTCACACTCTAATACCCATTTAACCTAACTTATTTGGTTGCACTCGCTCAGGACACTATAGTAACCCTAGTCCAGTCACAGAGTCATGGGTGAAGTATCAGTGTGGCGTTTTGTCCACGGAGTACGATCTAGCCCAATATCGTTCCACATTATGGTTCATTGCTTATTAGGCTTTGACATATTAGTTTTCAGTGGAAAAACTTTTCAACACCAACCCTGGCTATTAATAAGGCTTGGAACCGGCTCCAGTTGTGCTGGGTTGCCAATTCCCCCTCCCCTGTCCCCATGTCTAGACAAGCTTATGATTTCCAGAGGAAAATTAAGATTACTCGGTGATAGAACCAGCTTCCCTTCAAGCTTGAGCACGAAATATCAGCAATTAAGTAGTCGTAGTTAATTACCAAATACAGTAACTCGTTTAAGATCACAAATCAAGAACATACCTTTCGATTTGAAGAAACCCCTTCTTGTATGGGAAATTCACTGGAGTGGTGTTTTCGCTCTTTATTACAACTTAGCTCCGATGATAATTTGATTCACCTGTGAATGGATACGATAATTTAATAATTAAACACTTCAATAAAACATTTACAATTCTCGTTCGGTTAGAACTTCCAAGAAAGTTGTTAAATTTAGTATTCTCAGTGGAAATGCAATGTCTATTTCAAATATATGTCTACTTATTTGCAATATATATATATATATATATATATATATATATATATATATATATATATATATATATATATATATATATATATATATATATATATATATAAAACACCACAAAAATATTTCATGCACAATTTGCCAAGAGTTTCATGCAAATCAAATAAAAATTGACCATGATCTAGTGAATATATATATATATATATATATATATATATATATATATATTACATTCTTGCTACCTTGACCTTTGACCAGTCACTCCCAAGTCTAATCAATTTGTCCCTGGGTCATGACCAATCATCACACCAAAATTCATGAAATTCGACCGTGATATCGTAAAAGGCGGTTTTTACATTTTTGTGACCTTGACCTTGATCATGATGCATATCACAAACTAAGCAATTGAATTATGCACATTTTGGCACATTTTTTTATGAAAATCGGATAATAATTGACCACGATATGGTTAACAGACTTATCACTTTGACCTGGCTGTGGTGTTCGATGAAGTAACGTCCCTGGCTGGTGAACGCCAGACTGGGGTTCGAGTCCCGCTCAAACTAGTTAGTTTCTTTGGTCTTTTCAACCTCACCATCCTTGTGAGCTAAGTATAGGGGCTTTGAAGGAGGCTATATGTCTATCTGCTGAATCATCAGCAGCCATTGCCTGGCCCTCCTTGGTCCTTGCTTGGGTGAAGAGGGGGTCTTGGGCGCTGATCACATGTGTATATGGTCAGTCTCTTGGGCATTATCCTGCTTGATAGGGCAATGTCACTGTCCCTTGACCCTGTCATTCATGAGCGGTCTTTAAACCTTTTAATCACAAGATAGGCTATTGAATTGAGCACATTTTAATACTAGTTTCATGCAAATCGGATGAAAATTGACCACGCTATGGCAAGAATCCTTTTTTGACCTTTTTTTACCTTAACCTTAGACCAAATCACTCGCAAAATCTAATCAAATTGTCCTTTGATTATGGTTAATCACCCTACCAAATTTCATGGGATTCGATGAATTCGAGTTTGAGTTATATACAGTATATATATATATATATATATATATATATATATATATATATATATATATATACATAACTTAAATAGCTAAATAAGTACACACCTATCAAAATATAATTTTCTTGTGAAAGTGATAATGTGATTTTGTTTAGGTTACTGACAAACCGACAACAGCGAGTGTGAGTCATACCAACGAAATTGCAAAAGGTTTCACGAAATCCAACGTTTTCGTTTCAGTCAGTTTAAAGGTTTAAATGTCCCTTATTAATGGTAGAGGCAAAGGGCAGTGACAATGCCTTAGCGACTGACCATATACTGTATTCATATGATCTGCGCCCAACCCCCTCTTCACCCAAGCTAGGACCAGGGAGAGCAAGGCAGTGGCTGCTTATGACTCAGCACGTAGACTTTTAGGCTCCCGTAGACCCCTATCCTCAGCTCACAGAGATGGTGAGGTTGAAGACAATACATGAAAATCGAGCTTGAGCGGAATTCGAACCCCAGACTTGGAGATCGGCAGACAGGGACGTTTCCAATAGGCTTCCACAACCCTGAAAACATAATTCATGTTGCAGAATTCGGCTCCGTCGAAAGTAATGTTAGCTTAGTTAATGGGAAAAAAGTATCATTAGGTCTTGTAAGAAGAAGATTGAATGGCAGGTAGACAACAAGAGTCTAGAAGTGCTAGACGTTTCATGCAAAGTTATGAACATAACTTTACTAGACTTTTCGTGACTGGATCTAAGCTTAGTCTAAACTCATTTTCTACTCGAGGTTAGAGGAATAGGCCTAACGTGCATGATTTTCAAATTATCAATAAGTATTTGAACATAAATCCAGCGCTTCATGATCTGAATTCTCTTTCGAGCCTTATATATTTCCCTTTCCACGGGCAGTGCTAAAGCATTGTTCCACTTTTATATTAAAGGTTATCGTTTGAGTCACAACAGAAACTACTAAAATGTGATTAGAAATATTTTTAAAAGGCTTCGATTAGAGTGATAATTCAACTCATTACATGATCATACTGTTAGCTTAAACAGATGTTGGTTTGAGACATTCAACTTCATTCTCTACTTTTTTATTATTCATGAGCTAGAAGGATTTCGCTTCGAATAACATTCAATTTAATCATAGATTTATCCTTCATATTCTTATAATAACATTAAGAAATGGAACAATATTATGTGGCGGAGCAAAACTTTCGAAACTAGGCTTATACATTATCCACAATCATGATACAAAACCAATGTTTCGTAATAAGACTAATAGCGGAATGAATGCCATACACTTTCATTACACGTCTGATTATAGCAATTCATAAAAAAACACTTTATTTGTAGAAGTAGTAACAGAGAGAGAGAGAGAGAGAGAGAGAGAGAGAGAGAGAGAGAGAGAGAGAGAGAGAGAGAGAGATGCTGGTGGAAGTGATCGCGAGGATACTTAGGAAAATCATTTCTTTTACGTCAACCTGACATATTTGTCGTTAGCACTTTTCGAGGAAATGGTTATTTGAAACTAAATCTTAAAACCCATCTATACAGACCTTTAACTTCTGTCTACGTAGAAAGGAAGCTGGAAAACAGTCAGAGCTTGAAGTATTCCATCCGACCTCATCTGCTTACGTCTCTGGATTGAAGGCGTTCAACCTCTTCAAGGCATTACTGTATCTATACCAAGAGTCAAGCGAGTGTCTCTAAGTGAGAAAGTTAGGTTATTTTTCGTAGTTACATTTATGTCCAAAAACTGTAGAAAAGCGTTTTTAAGAAGTTGTTACTTATTATTAGACCTGTTATTCGTCTAAAAGTGAACAGGAACCATTTTAGTGCAGCAGCGAATCTCATAAAACAATCAAAAGATAAACCGTAGGCCTAATTTTTTTTTTTGGTCGGGTAAAAAGTATTTTATACAGGTTTATTCAATTAGATAATTAATACTTATTTATGACAAAATAGAGCAATGTTAAAATGGTGATTAAGGGTAAGATTTAAAGATGCTTTCCCTAGACTCAAGGTGCTTATCCTTACAGTGCTTTTTGAAGTGGGAAGTACATTGCTAATGTTATGATGATCTCTCTCTCTCTCTCTCTCTCTCTCTCTCTCTCTCTCTCTCTCTCTCTCTCATATATATATATATATATATATATATATATATATATATATATATGTGTGTGTGTGTGTGTGTGTGTGTGTGTGTGTGTGTGTTCGATTGTGACATCTTGTGTTTTTAATCAAGTAATTTGGGGGTTTGATTAAATGACTGCGGTTACCACGGGGAATGTTTGAGAGAAAATATTTTGAATACCTTCTGCATGTTTCACACTCATGGCACAAGGCCTACGTCGTCGATGCCCTCCTTTTTTTTTTCTCTTTTCTTAAACACTTCCATTTTTCTATTCCTTCTCCCTTCAACTCTCTCTCTCTCTCTCTCTCTCTCTCTCTCTCTCTCTCTCTCTCTCTCTCTCTCTCTCTCTCTTTGTGACTCAAAATGGTCGCCGGTGTCCCTCAGGTGAACAGATGCAAACTCGATTTTTAGAAACGCACCCATCACTATCACTACTCTCGTCCGGTCTGTGATTTGAACCCGGTCCACTCAGAATGCTATTCGAGCTCTGCAACTAAACCTAGAGAGAGACGGAGAAAGGCTAATGTCATTCTATCAACAGTTGAAGAAAATTTATTTTGTTTTTGCGGCGCCGCGCGGATTTTCTAATAAGATTGTTATCATTCTATGAAGGTTTATAAACCAACTAATGTTTGGACATCTTTACTACACGTAGAGTCAATCCACGAATAGGCAGTTAAAGTATGAATGTGGCAGTAAATAGTTTGTTGTGTTATATCAGGAAAATGGCGTATACAGTATATATATATATATATATATATATATATATATATATATATATATATATATATATATATGTGTGTGTGTGTGTGTGTATATAGATATATATGTATATATATATATATATATATATATATATATATATATATATATGTGTGTGTATATATATATATATAT
>NC_090742.1:42217881-42317881 GCF_036898095.1 Palaemon carinicauda
TTATTATTATTATTATTATTATTATTATTATTATTATTATTATTACTAGCCAAGCTACAACCCTAGTTGGAAAAGCAAGATGCTATAAGCCCAGGGGCTCCAACAGGGAAAAATAGCCCAGTGCAGAAAGGAAGTAAGGAAATAGATAAATGATGAGAATAAATTAACAATATATCATTCTAAAAACAGTAACAGCGTCAAAACAGATATGTCCTATATACACTATTAACGTCAAAAAACAGATATGTCATATATAAACAATAAAAAGACTCATGTCAGCCTGGTCAACATAAAAACATTTGCTCCAACTTTGAACTTTTGAAGTTCTACTGATTCAACTACCCAATTAGGAAGATCATTCCACAACTTGGTAACAGCTGAAATAAAACTTCCAGAATACTGTGTAGTATTGAGCCTCATGGTGGAGAAGGCCTGGCTATTAGAATTAACTACCTGCCTAGTATTATGAACAGGATAGAATTGTCCAGGGAGATCTGAATGTAGAGGATGGTCAGAGCTATGAAAAAGCTTATGCAACATGCATAATGAACTAATTGAACGACGGTGCCAAAGATTAATATCTAGATCAGGAATAAGAAATTTAATAGACCGTAAGTTTCTATCCAACAAATTAAGATGAGAATCAGCAGCTGAACACCAGATAGGAGAACAATACTCAAAACAAGGTAGAATGAAAGAATTAAAACACTTCTTCAGAATAGATTGATCACCGAAAATCTTGTAAGACTTTCTCAATAAGCCAATTTTTTTGCAATTGAAGAAGACACAGACCTAATGTGTTTCTCTAAAGTAAATTTCCTGTCGAGAATCACACCTAGAATTTTAAGAGTCATACAAATTTAAAGAAACATTATCAATACTGAGATCCGGATGTTGAGGAGCCACCGTCCTTGACCTACTTACAATCATACTTTGAGTTTTGTTAGGATTCAATTTCATACCCCATAAGTTGCACCATGCACTAATTTTAGCTAAATATCTATTAAGGGATTCACCAACCCCAGATCTACATTCAGGGGATGGAATTGATGCAAAGAGAGTAGTATCATCTGCATATGCAACAAGCTTGTTTTCTAGGCCAAACCACATGTCATGTGTATATAGTATGAAAAGTAATGGGCCAAGAACACTACCCTGTGGAACACCGGCTATCACATTCCTATACTCACTATGGTGCTCATCAACAACAACTCTTTGAGATCTATTACTTAAAAAGTCAATAATAATGCTAAGAAACGACCCACCCACTCCCAACTGTTTGAGTTTGAAAACAAGGGCCTCATGATTGACACGGTCAAAGGCAGCACTAAAATCAAGGCCAATCATACGAACTTCCTGACCACAATCAAGGGATTTCTGTACAGCATTGGAGATTGTAAGAAGGGCATCACATGCTCCAAGGCCTTTACGAAAACCAAATTGCAAACTAGGGAGTAGATGATTACCTTCAGCAAACCTATTAAGACGTTTTGCTAGAAGACGTTCAAAAATTTTAGATAATATGGGAGTTATGGAAATTGGGCGGTAATCAGTGGGACTTGAGCTACCACAAACACATTTACTAAGAGGAGTAACATTACCAATTTTCCAACAAGTGCTAAAAGCTCCTCTTCTTACTAACTTGCGCAAAATAACAGATAACTTTTGAGCAAAGAAATCTGCTGTCTTTATAAAAAACAAAGGAAAAATACCATTTGGGTCTACACCTCCATAAGCATCAAGGTTCATCAACAGAGCTTTAATCTCACGAGATCGAAAAGCTAAACTAGTTAGTTTATCCTCAGGAAAACAGGAATGAGGAGGTTCAAGTTTTTCATTACTCTGTTTACTGTCAAAAACATCAGCCAAAAGGGATGCCTTTTCCTTTGGACAGTGAGTGACTGAGCCATCTGGTTTAAATAAAGGAGGAACTGTTGCATCTACACCAAAGAGTGCTTGGAGTCCTTAGGCTTATAGCATCCTGCTTTTCCAACTAGGGTTGTAGCTTAGCTAATAATAATAATAATAATAATAATAATAATAATAATAGATATCTAAGCTCTTGTTCCCTGTCGTATATTTTACTGTATGATAATGTAAAAATGTTTCAGAATATTAGGGGATTTTGTATGATAATCAAATTATAAGTAGATAGGTATGGATCGAAAAGTTACGGCATTAAATTATATAGATACCGTATATTTACAAAAGGTATAAAGCTGCGAGGATAGCTTCTCAGGAATAAAAGTTGAACGAATGGTATTTGCAATATGTTGAGTAATTGGTTAAGAGGAGGGAAGTCGATAGTGAAGAAGAGAACTAGATGGCGAGGTAAGTTAAAGGAAGATATGGAGAGAAGAGGTTTGGTGGAAGAGGATGCCTTTGATCTAAGGCATTGGAGACGGCGCATCAGGCAACCGACCCCTTAATTATTATTATTATTATTATTATTATTATTATTATTATTAGCCAAGCTACAACCTTAGTTGGAAAAGAAAGATGCTATAAGCCCAAGGGCTCCAACAGGGAAAAATAGCCCCGTGAGGAAAGGAAATAAATAAACGAAATAAGAAGTAATTAACACTTAGAATAAAATATTTTGAAAACATTAACAACATTAATGTAAGGATACTGTGGGGAAGAAGATCTTCATCTAGATAACAGGTAGTCAAGTGGAAGCGACTTTTTCAGTCTGTTTCCTTTGGCAATTATTATTCCGTAATTCCTCTCGAGAGCAAATGGAATAGCAATCCAAACTTCGTAAATACAAATAGTGGTGTATATAAATAGTGGATCAACACTTAAAACGTGTTTCATTTAGTGATAAGATCAAAGCTCACATGGAGAATTTTATATCAAAAGATCTTGTAACAAAGTAAATGAAGCATGTGCTTTCAGTGTGAATATTCGATGCATATAAAATAAAGAAAATGCATTTACTGTTTATTTATTTTCTCCAAAAATGCAATCATACTAATTTTACTTTTTTAACTGTTTACTCGTCTATTTCATCTTTATGTTATTCTTTTGATATTTTTATTCGTTTAAAGTACAAAAATTATAAGTTTGGTTTTTTATTTTTCAATTTTCTCCTAAATATCAAAAAGGGCTGTTTTGATTTTATGAGAGATGGCTACGAACATTTTAGAATTTTTCAGTATCATACATTTTCAGTTTTCATCGAAGCTATTAGATGAAAACTATTCATAAAAATGTATAAATGAATACATACACACACACACACACACACACACATATATATATATATATATATATATATATATATATATATATATATATATTTATATATAGGGGGGGGGCGGTCGGGGTTGTGACATGTGTGCTTGATCGTTGAAGTTGACAGCCACCCAGTTTTATTTCAAATAGATAATACTTGAAAGAAATTGGGTTTGCTCGTATGTAAAATTCATTTTATGTTTCTGAATAGATGTACTGTAACAAGCGATACATTCTGATAAAGTATTTGTATGGATTTTGTGTCCCCTACATAATTAAAAAGACTAAAAAAAATGCAATTCTGTGAACTGCTCTCACTTGTAGATTTACACAGCCAGCAAAATTCTTATTTTCATGATAAAATGAAATGTAAAATGCGCAGGACAATTGAATGATAGGGAAAGAGGTGCTTCTCAAAATAGATGGCCGGGTGGTAGCGTCCTTGCCAGCCTGGTTATTGTAAGACTGGGGGTCGAGTCCCTCACAAACTTGTTATTTCCTTTGGTCGCTGCAACCTCACCGTCCTTGTGAGCTAAGGATGATGGTTTGGGTGCGTGTATGGACAGAATGTCGAAAGACAGAATGTCGAAATACAAAGTATCGAATGGACAGAGTGTCGAACAGACAAAGTGTCGAAAGAGAGATAGAATAACGTATCCATTTATCTAATGACCTAATCAATCTTTAACTATATAACAATGTTTAAATTGATATATCCTTTGTTACCAAGTTGTGGAATGATCTTCCTAATCGGGTAGTTGAATCAGTAGAACTTCAAAAGTTCAAAGTTGAAGCAAATGTTTTTATGTTGACCCGGCTGACATGAGTCTTTTTGTAGTTTATATATGACATATCTGTTTTTGACGTTGTTAATAGTTTATATATGACATATCTATTTTGACGTTGTTAATGTTTTTAGAATGATTTATTGTTAATTTGTTCTCATCATTTATTTATTACCTTATTTCCTTTCCTCACTAGGCTATTTTTCCCTATTGGAGCCCTTGGGCTTATAGTCTTTTGCTTTTCCAACTAGGGTTGTAGCTTGGCTAGTAATAATAATAATAATAATAATAATACATGCATACATACACATTCTAGAGAGAGAAATTGAGAATAAAGTATCCAATTGTGTAATCACTGAAATTACACGTTATCAAATTAACCTTTAGCTATATAACATTATTTACATTGATATATCTTGGGGGAGCCTATAGGTCTATCAGCTTAGTCATCAGCAGCCACTGGTCCCAACTCGAGTGGAGAGGGGGCTTGGGCGTTGATCTTATGTAATTTGGTCAATTTCTAGGGCATTGTCCTGCTTGATAGTGCAGTGTCACTGTCCCTTGCGTCCGCCATTCATGTGCGACCTTTAAACCTTTAAATGTGTGAATAACTATATATGAAAAGACATGACAGAGGAAGGATGAAGAGTAAGGCTTCGCTTATGACCTTTTGTTAAGTGAACAATCGTTGGTGTTTGAAGGCGAGATAAAAACGAGACACTAGGCGCTGTCGTAAAATCGTCCAGGAAAGGCCTGCAATTCCTTTTATTGGTGTTCTAAGGATATTGCAAACTTTAAAGGGCCGGATCGCGTGACGAACTGCATCACTCGCCAGTGACTATGAAATACCGATTAATGAAAGTGCAAGTAAGAAAAAGGCAGAGATTGTTACTCTATAACGGAATTGAGAAGATAATTGTAACCTTAAAATTGTGTTAAAAATTTGGTTTTTGAGTAAAGAGGACTCGTGTAATGGATTTTATGAGTTTAGAAAATGATAGTTGATATAAATTGTTAATAATAGTCATTGGAAATGTGCGTCCTTCGATGTGTTTTTACACAAGTGCACACACACATATACTGTATGTATGTGTGTGTATGTATGTATATATATAAATATATATATATATATATATATATATATATATATATATATATAAATATATATAAAAATATGTATATAAATATATATATATATATATATATATATATATATATATATGTATATATACATATATATATGTATATATATATTTATTTATACATATTTATATATATATATATATATATATATATATATATATATATATATGAATATATATATATATATATATATATATATATTTATTTATACATATATATATATATATTATATATATATATTTATTTATTTATATATATATATATATATATATATATATATATATATATATATATATATATATATATATATATATATATATATATATATATATATATATATATATAGTCTAATTTTCATATTTACACCAATTATGCACCTTACGATGACCAAATTATCCTTTTAACACTATCACATTGAGGATATATTTCGCCTGACCTGGTTCGAGCACAGCCGAAGGATGAATTTTATGGTTGTATTCTGTTTGTCAGAGTTCGAAACTAAGATTTTCAATAAATACTATCTTTTTTAAAGAACATTTCTTCCATTTAGACCTGATTAAATATAGAGCAATATCGAATAAGATTCAATTTTCACTATTCACAAGTAATTACACTACCATCTTGATTACTAATTAAATGTATAGTTTTATGGATCTCTTTCCTTTACATCTATCTGTTGAAATACCTGCGTGATTATTGATTTTGTCTGAAGACTAGCTCCTGCATATTTAGTTTTACTTCTTTACTATTTTCCTTTTTTTTATTAATGTATTTTCAGTGAAATAAATGACAACAATAACAAAAAAAGCAGCTACAACAAATATAATAATAATTATAATAAAGATGATGATAATAATAAATCAGAATAATTTGATATTAGATAAAAAATTAGGTTTTATTTATTGAGTTTATATTGTAGTCTTCAATCTTTCTCGT
Organism: Palaemon carinicauda; assembly: GCF_036898095.1. Classification (NCBI taxonomy): domain Eukaryota; kingdom Metazoa; phylum Arthropoda; class Malacostraca; order Decapoda; family Palaemonidae; genus Palaemon; species Palaemon carinicauda. Next base: position 42,223,983 of record NC_090742.1, read on the forward strand.
TTCCCGCTTCAATCTTCCTCCTTACTTGCCTTATTCAGTCTTCCTCCTTGCTTTCCTAATTCAGTCTTCCTCTTTTCTTTCTTAATTCAATCTTCTCCTCTCCTGAAACCTTCTCGAATATCGAGTCTACATCTTCAAGCAACATCCTTCTATAGGGAACTTTACCCCCAAGCAATTTGCTTGATAGACTTCAAATGGGGCTAATGGATTCAAAGTTTGTCGGTCCATTTTTACAAAATGGAAACTCCTATTTCCTTAGAGTGAATTTAGATGTGGTGTTACAAATACTGATCTGATGCTGTCTTTCTGAGAGAGAGAGAGAGAGAGAGAGAGAGAGAGAGAGAGAGAGAGAGAGAGTCGTGTCTGGACTCGTTAGGATAAAATCATCAAATCAAGTATTGCTAGATCTTGAAATGGCGTATTACAAATATTTTCACAAAATGTTTGAAATTATCCTTTTGTGAATCATTAGCTTTGAAATGCCTTTGGTGGCGGTGAGTTACATGGAAGATATAGGTACTTAGGAAATTATTAAAAATAGCTTCGTGGGTTATTATTATTATTATTATTATTATTATTATTATTATTATTATTTAACGATGTGATATCATAAGTGTATCCTGAATTCCGAATCAACTCTAAATAACATTTGTTGCGAAAATTAATCACAAAATTATAAAAAATTAAATGAATCACAGAATTATAAATATTAAAAAAAGAATAAAAATAAATTTTTAAAGTCAGAAAGAAGCCAGTTGTATATCACTAGGAACTATTTTTATAATGTTGATATTTGTTGATGTGTTGCTTTCACTTATAGATAAGCTGTTTAGAAGTTTATCATCGAAAAAAATATTTCCACAAATCAAAATTAAAATGCTTTTATTTCAATAAATACTATCTCTTGTTTATCAAGGAGTTTATGAAAAGGAAAAAACGAAGAACGAGAGGAAAGTCTTTCCAGGGCACCTATTCTTCCTTCTATATCCTTCCTCTTTCTCTCCCTTCTCCTCCTCTCCTCCCTCCCTCCCAGCCTGCTTTCCTCAAAGGGCACTTCCTGTCCCTCCTAACACTCCAAACCATCGATCACCCAGAAGCTCTTTTCTTATCTAATGTCCTCCAATTCCTGACCAAGTTTTATTCCTCTCGCCTCATTGCTTTCTCCACTGTTTCTTCCTGTCATTACATACCCTTTATATTGCAAAGGGGAAAAAGGGGATGTAGGAGGGGAAAGGGAAAGATGAGGAAAAATAAACGGGAAGAGGAAAATGCCGGTGATTGAAGGCTAATTTTTTTTTATCTATTATTCCATTTTCGCTTGTTTGAGGGGCGTACTTATTTCCTCAACTTGTTATTTTCCGAATGCGTTCTCATCCCCCCCCCCCCTCTCTCTCTCTCTCTCTCTCTCTCTCTCTCTCTCTCTCTCTCTCTCTCTCTCTCTTTCTTTCTCTTTCTCTCTCTTTCTCTCTCTCTCTGTATATATATATATATATATTCATATATATATATTTATATATATGTGTGTATATATATATATGTATATATATATACAGAGAGAGAGAGAGAGAGAGAGAGAGAGAGAGAGAGAGAGAGAGAGAGAGAGAGAGAGAGAGTAATAAAGAGCAATTTTCTGGCTATATATATACATAAATATATATATGAATATCTCTCTCTCTCTCTCTCTCTCTCTCTCTCTCTCTCTCTCTCTCTCTCTCTTTCTGTATATATATATATATATATATATATATATATATATATATATATATATATATAATATTTATTTTCTGTCACTTGCAGGGAGAGAGAGATTAGTCATACCCTGTTGAGAGGGATTACCCAGAGAGGTACACACGGAAAGTACGTTCTCCCACAAATTTCCGAACCAGCGGGTTTTAGTTAGGAAAGCGGGAGGGGTGGGATGGGTTGAATATTTTTTTGTGTGTGCATATCTATTATTTACACTCATTTTTGATTGCTTGGGTACACCTTTATGGAATAGATGCTCTTAGTAAAATTGTAATTCCTCTTCCTTCCTAACATCGTTAAGCATGATGATTAAATCTGCAGGAAGGCAACAAGTGATATTGCATACAGGTGAAATGCTGCTTTGCCAACAGTTACTATAGATTGATTGATTGATTTATTTGAGGTTTGCTGGCATCCTGACATTTAAGGTTATTGACGCTGATATCGTTTAATGTAAATAAAAAATCAAGAAAATATTCAATGAAAATCATTAAAAACAAAGAAGTAAAACTGCATAGAAAAACGTTTTTTCCATACTGGTGTGTTTGTAATAGTCTGAATACATCTTGAAAATAAGGTTGTATATATTTAAGGTGCCGTGTCGGCCGTCAGAGGAGATAGAAAGAAGATGAAAAGATTCTAGTTGTGTGGTCCAGTAGGTTAAGCGAAGAAAGAAATCAAGGAGAAAGGTCGAGTTAACGGAGCACACGAACGTGACATGTATCATTAAAAGTCATAAGAAATAATCAACAAGAGTTATTAGACGATAAAGCTAATATTGATTCCTTTTGACGTTTTTTTTTATATAGCTTATTCAAGATCAAGAGCAACCACCAAGGTCAAATCATAGTAAGATATTAAATACTGTTTTTGTGGGAGACCTTACATGGCATAAAAGAAAACTTGAAACTTCAATGAATTTTAACATAAATATAGAGATATATCAAAGGCTGGTTGTTCTTTCTTAAATGCTACGTCTAAATTGATTTTCAAGAAATGAAGCTCAGGTGCCGGAAACTGTTCAAATAGAAACTGTCGAAAAGAAAAGACAATTAATATCGACGAGAGTGACAGTTGACAAGAAAAGTTTCGCCTTTCGGTAAACTTTCTTCAAAGTTCCGTTTGACGCTTGACACCTTTTTCGTTGGTATACATTTTTTAATAATACACATTTTCATAATGATTTTGTGAGCTAATTTTAAGAGCAAGAATCTTTGCTGACATGGGGCCAACGTAATGTAATAACAGCAATCTCTTGCTTCCCAGGGTTTTGTAAGCGAGAAGTGGACTGTGCTGAATTTGGGTAATATTATTTTTAATGATATTAATATTAATATTTTGGCGTCTTTGCAGTGCCCTCACGACCTGACTTAAAGCATTGTAGGTTTGGTTAGGTGGGGTTGTTGAATTCACCCCCCCCCCCCTCCTTTCCTTTGAAGTTGGAACTCGACCCCAAGTAAGGTTATGTTAGGGAAGGCAGAGGGAAAGCTGGTACACGGCCTGTATCTTACCTAAAAATAAGTGAATATATTTGCCGTTATATTAACAAAATGCTGCATAGCCACGTATGCCAAGATAAATGGCAATTGCAATAAAATCAAAGAGTTAGTTCTAACGAGTTAGGAAATTATAATCTGATCCTAAGGATCTTGTGGATGTAATAATCCTGATGGTATTACTATACAGTAACTATCGTGAGGGTGTAAACCCTTTGGCCTCTAGCCACACCCACATTAATTTCTTCAAATTATCTCTGTTCTCGCTTCATCTTTTCTCTCTAGCTACTCAAACAATGCCCTAGAGACTGACCGTAGATACATATGATCAGTGCCCAAGCTAGGAATAGGGAGGCCTAGGCAATGGCTGCTGATGACTCACCAGATGGACATATAGGCTTCCTCCAAACGCCCCATCCTTAACTCACAAGGATGGTGAGGTTGCAGACATTACGGAAAACTAGCAAGCTTGAGCAGGACTCGAACCTCGGTACGGCAGATCGCCAGGTAGGGACGTTTACTATAGGCCATCACAACCCTGGATTTTTCAAGTGGATGAATTATTCTCTACTTTATTATAACAGGATGGCGCTATACATTCGTAATGCTTTACAAGCGTTATGTTGGTCTATCCTTGAAACTTGAAATATATCATTCAACGACAAAAGTGTATTTAGGAACTTAACGTACCAAGCCGTGCATTTTCGATCGTATTACCCGAAATGTATTTGATAACTTTCAACACACCTCCGGCTTCTTACAAGCTGTGTATTGCATGGACAAATAAAGTTATCAGGAATTGCATTTACTGTTCTAGAAATGAGCCACATTTGTTGGACTTGTCAGAAGCCTTCGTCGTTTCATGATTTCCGTGTCAAACCAGTTTCAACAGAAGGGAAATAAAAGATAAGGCCTGATATATTGATTTCGATATTTTAATTGTTAATCATTATCAAGCGTTTGCAAAGTGAATGTATTGATCAACAGTTTGTAGATAGATCATCTGAAAAGAAAATACATAACGTATAGAAACAGAGAGAGAGAGAGAGATAGAGAGAGAGAGAGAGAGAGAGAGAGAGAGAGAGAGAGAGAGAGAGAGAGAGAGAGAGAGAGAGAGAGAGAGTTTCTTAAAAGGATTGGTTGGAATTTCTTTTGCCGTTAAGAAACTTTTCTATTTACAAAATTGCGAGTATAAACAAGGTAAATAGATTTATCTATTTTGTTAACATTTTAATTTATTTTTTTTATTGAAGCAACTAAATTTGATTTATAATTATCATTGTCTAGACAATGATCCAATGATATCTATTTCGGTTACTTGACAAATCTTTTTATCTTCACAGGTATCTAAAGATGTTGTTCAACCGGTAGTAAGAAAATTCCTACCAAAAAAAAAAAAAAAAAATAGATAAATAAATAAAAAATCAAAGTAAATACTTATTAACAAATCGTTATAGACAGATTTAGCCATATGTTACTGCAAAATCCCTTCAATCATGTAGGAGTTGTGATGTCGAGATTTAAGTGACAGACACATTTACGGACTGACAAAAGGACGAACGATGATGAAAGGTGTTATCCTGCTCGGATTGTGAGAAGAGACTAATAAGAGTGGAAATAGACATTGTCTTGAACCTTATGTTGTCTGCATACCCTTCCCGATTATGAGAATGAAGCCATCAAAATATTTGACTTCAAGTTTTCTTTTATTTTTCTAAAACAATTGTTGAAGAAGGTTAGAGTAATTATAGTGTTTAAGGGTCGTCAATCTATGACCCCCCAACCTCACTCTCTCATCATCGTCATTATCAAAATGAAACTGGCAGCAACAAGGAAATGGAGTTTAATGATACATAAATATAGACAAATTTACTTTTGACCAATTATTTGAGTCCTGTCTATTGCAGCTAATGGAAACTGAAAATTTCTGAAGTAAAATTTAGGTAGTTGCAGAATATAGCCTACTGCTATTTGAGAGAGAGAGAGAGAGAGAGAGAGAGAGAGAGAGAGAGAGAGAGAGAGAGAGAGAGAGAGAGAGAGAGAGAGAGAGAGAAAGAGAAGTAATAAATATTTTCTTTGCTTAACGGAATTAATAAGTCATGTAATACGCCTTTTCTAAAAGATTGTCGTTTCTTTTCGTAATTCACTGACAGGATATATATATATATATATATATATATATATATATATATATATATATATATATATATATATATATATATATGTATGTATATATCTATATACATATATATATATATATATATATATATGTATATAGATATATACATATATATATATATATATATATATATATATATATATATATATATATATATATACACCCACATATATATATATATATATATATATATATATATATATATATATATATATGTGTGTGTGTGTGTGTGTATGTATATATATAACACATTTCACAATGGTTGTGAACTATTTTGCATCCCGAATGGATAGACACCAATTAAAGTATTGCTGTAAAATTTGTAAATAAAACACGTGAAAGACACATTAAGTCGTTTTATGATAGAAACAGCTTTGTTAGATATATTTTGTTATGAAAACGAAAATTGTAAGACAAAAAAAAAAATACACACACTGTTGGATATAGTTATTTTGAAAATAACGAAAATTGTAAGACAAACAACTATGTTGGATATACTATGTTACGGAAATTGCAGGGCATAAACAATATTTTCCTTATATCTTTTGAGGAATATTGTATTCAATTGTAACCATAGAGATTAATGCATTGAGATTTATGCAAATTAATTGGAGGCAGATGCTCTGCTGCTTGCAGGTGCTTTGCTCTTTACAGGCTAGACCTCCTTGCAAATGGATCATCTATAAATACCATGGTTTGGAAATGCCTAAGAGACGTTGGTGACTGGAAAGAGAAGGAGAAAATGGAATGGAAGTCCTTCCTTGGCACCAGCTCTTCCCTCAACTCCCTTTCCCCTTTATTCCCCAAAGAGCTCTTCCTCTCCCTTTGAATATCCCAAGTTATCAATCATCCTAAACTTCTTTTCTTTTCTAATGTCCTCTTAAGTTTTCTTGTTTCTTTCTTTCCATTCTTTTTCTTGCATTCTTGGTCTTACCCTCCCTTTTCTGTTTCTCAAATCTCCCTCCTAGAGGTGGGGGGGGGAGGTGTTGGTGATTGGTTTAGTGACGATGAGATAGGGGAGAATAGATAAGGAACAAGTGGGCAAGTGGGATATCTTTTCTTTATCACATTTTTGTCTTCTTCTTGTGGATTAGATATACCAGAATACCCTTTTTAGGGACTCATAAGTTGCGACTATGGTAAAACTGCCTTTCAGTTTGTTTTCTGTTGTTCTTGCTTTTTGCTTTGAATTTACTGTCTTAATTGTGAGACTTTTTGTTTTTATATACCATTCAACTTATAGGCCTATAGTGTCTTCTACCAAATATATTTGGATATTTTGAGACTATTTATTTGTATGTACTTCTTAACCTATAGGTCTTTAATGTCTTACTCCAAATACATTTCTTAATTTTAAAACTATTTGTGTGTATGTACTACTTAACGTATAGGCCTATAGTGTCCATTGCCAAATGCATTTCTTAATTTTAAGACTATTTTTGTGTATGTACTACTTAACGTATAGACCTATAGTGTCTTTTACCATATACATTTGGATAATTTGAGAATATTTGCTTGTATGTATTTCTTAACGTATAGGCCTATAGTGTCTTTAACCATATACTTTTCTCAATTTTAAGATTATTTGTGTGTATGTACTACTTAACTTATAGGCCTGTAGTGTCTTTTACCATATACATTTAGATATTTTCGGAACATAATTTTACCTTGTCTAATTTGTATGATTTTCGCGGAGGCAAACAAAACTGAGAAGTGTGATGTCACTTTTTATCCCCACAGTACATTTATTTGTTTATATCACTGATCTAAGGACAGGTTTTGGCTCTTCGCTGGTTTAGAATTAATATTATTAACCCATATCAAATTTTAGAACTTTTTCTTGGAACTTAACATGGATAATAATAATCATAATGAAATCATTGAACCCAAAGAAATTATTGTAATCAACATGGCATACTTGGTTAATCTCTCTCTCTCTCTCTCTCTCTCTCTCTCTCTCTCTCTCTCACTCTCTCTCTCTCTCTCTCTCTCTCTCTCTCAATAAGCTCATTCAAATCAAAATCGTTTCCTGTACCTTGTTTGTATTACTTGACCCTAAATTTCCATAGCAAACCGATTTCTTTGACATCTCCGCGACTGTGTAGTGTTTGATTTGAGGATATATGGGTTGTTTTTATTATTTTCCTTTTAAGGGATTATTATGTGGATTGGTCCTCGTCGTATCTTGGGGGAAGCGAAGATTTCCATGAGAAAGCATTTTGAATTAATGGTTGTCACGAGGGGCAAGGGGAATGAATGGCAGTGCGTATTAGGACTGACTCCCCTGCTTCTCTTGAGTCCTGCTATGAATGTGGATGTCATGAGATTCAGGTCATAAAGGTTTGTGGCTGGCATAACGACTTGGATGATTCTATCTTCGATTGTCTTCTTACCATGGTTAAGATATAAGATAATAGAAAGGCCTCTTTTGTGCTTGGTGATTTCATAGCTCACTATAGGAGGGTGCTGTTTCAATTCGGTTTCTCTTACTGATCGCCATGGCTTACGAGCTTCGCACTTTGCATCTAAATCAGGCTGTGCGCAAATGATAGGTGAAGTTACTCACAGGTCTGGTAACTGCTTGGACCTAGTGTAGACGGACTTCCCTTATGTTATATCAAATAAGTTTGGTTCTCCAGTTGCGATGTCTAATTATGCCTTAATTTCGTTAGTAATTAAGACTGAGCAGCCTGATCCTCATGTGTCATATTTAAGTAAGATATAAAGTATATTAAATCTTTAGCAGACTGGAATGTCATTTTAAGTGATCTTTTGCATTTGAGTTAGTCACAATTGTATAAAAGTGTTGACCTTATAGTTCTCTTGAATGAGAATCTAGTCAACATAAATGATAACCAAATCCCTTCTCGTGTGGTAAAATGCCGCGTGAGAAAGACAAACCCGCTTATTTGGAGAAGCAAGAAGCCTATCGGATTTGACTTTTGAATAACTATATTCAGCTAAGAGACGTTGCTCAAATGGAATACAATTTGACCCTAAAAGAAACCATTTTTGGTACAACCCTGGAACACAATTGGTGGGCTACCCTTAAATCTGCACTCTTTAGTGTAGACTAACAATTCCTCTTATACTTGAATTCGATGGCTCTTTCACTCGTTGTCCAAATGAAAGGGCAACCCTATTGGCTGATGTGTTTGACAGTAAGCAGAATAATGGGAAACTCGATCTTCCTCCTTTTTGTTTTCCTGAGACTAAATTAACTAGTTTAGCTTTCCGGTCCCGTGAAATTAAAACATTCTTGATGGACCTTGATGCTTATGGAGGTGTAAACCCAAATTGTATTTTCCTTTGTTTTTTTTTTTTTTTTATAAAGACTGCTGATTTATTAATAGGGTTTTAGAAATTTGGTTCTGTCAATGTTAAAATTATATTCTCTTATCTACATGTCTGCAGCTGCAACTGATCTGGGATTTGTTACAGACCTGAGAATTTTAAACTTAATTTCTCTACGATATTGTTTACTTAACAACTTGCCTCCACCCCCCTCATTACTTGCTAAGCTACAACCCTAGTTGGAAAAGCAGGATGCTATAAGTCCAGGGGCCCCAACAGGGAAAATAGCCCAGTAAAGAAAGGAAACATGGAAAAATAAAATATTTCAGGAACATCAACAACATTTAAATAAATATTTCCTATATAAACTATAAAAACTTCAACTTGAAACTCAAGTTCTCAGAGAAATTGTATCCTTAACAAATCCCCCCCCCCCCCCACTCCCACCCCTCCATCACTCTCGTTACTCATTTTAAAACCTCAAGTTGCAAGTACTCAATGGCATAGGCACTCAAATACGGTTAAGCATTACTATTAAAACACGAAGAGCTCCATTCTTAACGGGGTTTCTCTCAGTTGCACCAAACCACAGTGCTTTGTGACCAGAATTCATATATTCAAACTAAAGTTTACAATTGACAAAATATATCAAACATAGTGATATGGTAAAAAGATAATCTAATTTTACGAGATGGACATGTTAAATGACTTTGATTTTAAAAAGAAGTGGTTTTTGCCTAGATCCCCACCAAAGACGGAAAGTGCTCGCTATAAGTCCCAACAGGGAAAATAGCCCAGTGAGGAAAGGAAACAAGGAAAAATAAAATATTCTAAGAACAGTAACAACATTGAAATAAATATCTCCTACATAAACTATTGAGATAGAATAGTGTGCCCGAGTGTACCGTCAAGCAAGAGAACTCTAACCCAAGACAGTGGAAGACCATGGTACAGAGGCTATGGCACTATCTAAGACTAGGTGGATAATGTTATGCTCTGCTTGCAAAATTGGATTAGATTCCTCTCCTTTATTTGTTTCTTAGAAGGGATGGAAAATATAAGAGAAGTTGTTGTAGCATTTCAACTTTTTTTTTTTCTACATTTTTGGGTCAATAATGGTTCGTTCGGTATAATCCTAATTATTTTTTGATTTTCCTTTTTTCTGTTTTATTGCATTCCCTAAAATCCTCGGTATTCTCGCTTTTAAAAGAAGTGCCTTTGAATATCTCTTAAAATGTCACTTTTTTTCCTCATATTTTCTTTTTTTTTATTAGCCAGAGAGTAATAATTGCCCATATTGGTAATTTCCTGATCATTATATTTAAGAGATTCCATATAAAAATTGAAAATTGAAAAGTTTGCAAATCCATTTGCGACGAAGACAGCCATTAGGAGAACTTATCAACTTTTAGAAGAATTGCGTAAAATACTAATCATGCAGAAGGAAAATGGAAAAGTTGGTGAAAAAAGGAGAAATTTTATTAATCACCGTCACCTAATTGCTGGAAGTTTTTCACAATCAATCATTGGCAGTCTGGACCCTTAAATGTGATGAAGTAAGCTTACAGCCTTTCACTAAAGGGATTCTCTGCCTCTTGAAACCTTCGATGTTTAATCGAAAATTAACCTATTAAATGTTATTTGGTTTGTGTTACTAAATGACTATAAAACATCTATCAGGAATGAGGCTCAGATGAAGGGCTGGGTTTTATGCTCTTTGGAATGCAGTCAAAAGCTTGATGGGCGCTAAGTAGAGAGCATACCTTCGCTATGCCAAGCAGTCCTGTTTTGCTCCTAACTTCCCTGCGTACTTTTACTTCGGTGAATTTTGTTGAAATTAGTTCAGTAGTTTTTGCGTAATGTTGTTCACAAACAAAAAATAAACGAAAATAATATTTGCCATTTACATAACATTGGGATTATCCTGATGAACCCTTGTACTTTGATGTACTTTATTCAAAATGATATATATTCATCCTTGGGCCGTGCTCAACATGACTACCAAGTTTGGTCAAAATCGGTATAGTAGTTTTTGGGTAAAGTTGCTCACAAACAAACATACAAATAGATAAACTAATAAACATACAGGAGTGAATACAAACCCTTCGCTAAATCTTTGATTTTTTCGAAAGCAAAAATAGGGGTCTCATGCTTCACGGAAGTAAAGGTTTTCCTGGAACTTTTATTTTAATGTTATTTATAAATTGGAGTTTTGTTGCTCAATTGAGTCTGAAACTGATTACAATTACAAATCTTAGGCAAACGAGCTAGTTTCAGAAGGACCAAAGTCTTTATATTTTGATTGTAGCAAGTGGTGGATACATAGAAATGGGATTATAAATTCTTTTATTCCCACACAAACTTAGCATTATATATATATATATATATATATGTATATATATATATGTGTGTGTGTGTGTGTGTGTGTGTATGTATGTATGTATGTATATATATGTGTGTATATATATATATATATATGTATATATATGTGTATATATATATATATATATATATATATATATATATATATATATATATATATATATATATATATCTTGTTTCCTTGTCACCTTCAGTTAACATTCCAAACCGACGTTAGTCAAGAGTTATCTAAAAATAATTCGCTTGTTTTCGTCACGTCTCCTATTTTAAGACTTATGAGATCTGGTCCCCAACGGTTAAAGACGCTACACATTTAGAAGACGAACACGAACATGCTTTATTAAATACCAACAGTGTTTGTATTCTTTTTTTTATTGTTAATATAATGAATTCGATTCGTTTTTATGAATAAATCCTGACCTTAAGTTTTATTCCATATGTTTTTATCACATTGATTTTACTGGATCAGCTGCGAGAGACGCGATAATAATTATAGTGTCAAAGTATTGTTAAATATGGATGCAATAATTTATTGAATGTAAATCGGAAATTGTTGGTCTTTATAGTGAAGAATTAATGCTATATTAAATGGAACAATAATAGAAAATATTTCAGTTCTTTTAAAGTTTTAAAGACCATTCATGAATGGCAGAGGCGAGGGACAGTGACATTTCCCTTATCAAGCAGGACAATGCCCTAGAGATGACCATATTATATATGATCAGTGCCCAAGCCCCCTCTCTATCCAAGCGTGGACCAAGGAGGGCCAGACAGTAGCTGCTGATGACAGCAGATAGACCTATAGGCTTCCCCAAACGACTCAGACGATAGACCTATAGGCTCCCCCCCCCCCCCTTCCTTAGCTCACAAGGATGGTGATGTCGCAGATCGAAGGAACTAAGGAGTTTGAGTGGGACTCGAACCCCAGTCTGGCAATCACCAACTCTCTGCCTCCCTCTTGACCTCCCACCCTCTAACATGTTCCTTCTAAGCCCTCTTAAGTTAGTTCCAAAATATTATAAAATGTCTCCCAGTTTAATATGATCTCTCTAAAACGACCATAAAATTCACCCCATTAATTGATTGTAATTGATTGTCAATACATTGCTTACATCGATAATGTAGAATGAGTCAAAATTTATATTGTGTTATGTTATTTGCTCCATCGTAACTCTCGTGACATGGTCGGAAATTAAGATTTTACACCATTGGTGATTTTTATTTTTATTTATTTATTTTTTTTTTATTTATTTTTTTTTTAGCGATCAAAAGTAGATAATCCATAAATAGTCTTAGGTTTTATGATAAATTAGATGGAGGTTTTACTGGTAAATAAATTCTCACGTTTCCCTTTTTATCCAAGTGAAAACCTCACTTTTGTAATAAGCCTTTGATAGATAAAGAGAAAAGTTAATTTCTTATAAGTTTATCCTCATTTTGGTCGTGAAGAGCAAAGCATCAGTAAGCTTTCAAAGTTATGAATGTTCAGATCATTGTAGATTTAATTTTGTATGGTTCAAAGGAATATACAGTATTTACGGGAGAATATATGGGGTATCACCATCAGCAGAAATTCTGTACTAGTCAGGGCCACCCAGACCAGGTTGGTTTGCTATGAATGACCGGACTAAACTCTCCCACCATCACCAATCTACGATGTGATTAAAACTGGCCAAACCCAAGAAATGGGGTGGTATTCATAAAGAAAAGGGTGTGCTTATACTTGCAAAATATGAAGGAAATCCTTCTACTTGTATTCATAAACATTTCAAACAAAAGCTTCTACTTTTAGAGCAAAAGCATATCCTTATAATCACATAAAAGTAAATGGTTATACAAAAAGAAGACCCTTTACTTCATATAAAGAGCATATGCTTCGAAAAAGCTGAGTCTGGTCAGTAGCAGACTGCAGTTCGAAGAGAAAGGTTGTTCTGTCCGATTCTCAGCACGATGTCAGATTTTGTGGATGTGAGGCATGTTAAACAATACATGCCCCGTTTACCCAGACTTGATCGTGATTTCAAGATGTTACTCCGTTTTGAAAAACAAAACGTACTGTGGCTTGCGGACAGATGTCTTGCCCACACCTGGAATCTCGATGAAATATCAAGGTTAAGCCATAACTTGGTGATATGCATTTTACATTTGCTTTTGCCTGTATAAACAGTTGGGAGAATACGAAGGCTGCTGTATTTAGGGATGTATGTATGTACAAACAGTATATATGTATGCATGTATGTATGTATATATATATATATCTATATATATATATATATATATATATATATATATATATATATATATATATATATATATATATATATATTTATATATATATATGCGTGTGTGTGTGTGTGTGTGTGTGTGTGTGTACAGCACATGCAAATATACTGTATTCATATAATATATAAATATAGTTTATATTTATATATATATATATATATATATATATATATGTATGTATGTATATATATATTATATATGTATATGTATGTATATATTATATATATGTATATGTATATATATATATATGTCTGTGTAGATATATATATATGTATATACATCGTATAAATATACATATATACACAGAATATTCATATACTGCAATAGCTTATATACATGCATGTATATACACATATATAAACTGTATATATATATATATATATATATATATATATATATATATATATATATATATATACATATATATATATATATATATATATATATATATATATATATATATATCGATTCGTACCTGCAATAGATTGTTCTAAATACCAAGCCTGAAATAATTTAGCTGAAATCAACTATTTCAATTCGGTTTGCTTTAAACCTCAATTACCCTTCGCCCTTCGTGCGGGTATCTTAAAGTTTCCTTCAAAGTGCAAAGTTGAGCGTTTAGCGTCTTCAAAACTTTTCAAGTTTATTATTATTATTATTATTATTATCATTATTATTATTATTATTATTATTATTATTATTATTATTATTATTATTTTTGTTGTTGTCGTTGTTATAAAACAAGAATGGAATTTTTCGCGAGTCCTAAAAGAATTCGGAAGAAAATCTTCTCGGATTTCCAAATGGCTTCAAAAGAAATAGCCATAAACTTAGCATGGAATTCTGAATGCCTCCAGAACAGAATCTCAGAACGGTATCGGAAGAAAACTTTCCCGGATTTCCAAATGGCTTCAGAAAAAATAGCCATAGACCTAGCATGGAATTCTTAATGCCTCCAGAACGGTTTCGGAAGAAAACTTTCCTGAATTTCCAAAAGTCTTCGAAGGACATAGCTGTATACTTAACATGGATTTCTGAATGACTCCAGAACTGAAATTTCCAGGAGCAGTCCTGAACAACTCCTCCCCGAGCTTCAAATGACTTCTGAAGACCTGATCTTCATTTTTTCTAACGTAGCCTGCAACACCTCACATGATCTGTATGTAGCTGGCGAAATCTAACCAAGTAATTGCGCGTCAATAGGAGAAAGAGGAAATGAGTTGATGACTGGGAGAAGGATTTCACTTAACTCACAGAGATCGAGTTCTGGCGGAATAGGAAGCTGCCGGTAAGAATTATGTGTTACGTCTTCGGAACACCACTAACTACAGATTGTTTTGGTTGCTGCCGAAGTTGCCGATCGTTCGTTTTATATCGCTGGCCCTATAGAAAGACACAGGATCTTCCGTTGGCAGCTGAGCTTTGAAGATCATAATGTATGCGCCTTGAAGAATCCTTTGCTTGGGCTTTTGCGACGATGTCTTATTAAAGGAGAGTCTTGGAAAAAGTACGAGGCTTGTATCGGTGCAAAAACGGATTGCGGGGAATGAGGATGGAGGCAGAATGGTTCAACTGAACGGTGAGTGACGTGTAGTTCTTCAACAGGATTGTCCCAAAATTCGCCATTGAAATAAGGACATATCCAGACTACATTGGTAAATATATCATGTTGCTCGTCATTTACTTTGGCATGATAGTGTATGCGGAGAAATCGATAGTATTCATCTCTTTGCTCATTGCATAGATAGGTAAAGAATAAATGCCTTCGATTTCCCTGAGGAATCTGACGAAGTGAGGACTCGCGGCACTGAAATCTCTTTTGAAATCTAGAAGGACACTGACGAACTAAGGAAAAGAGACAATGAAATCTCGAAAGAAACAGATAATCTAATGAAGGAAGATTTTGAAAACTAGAAAACAGGAAAGAACAGCGAAGAGGAGCCTCTAATGCCAGAGGTAACACACCTAGAAATAGAGAGCATGTAATGCTAGAAGTAAGGCACCTCAAAATATAGATCAAAGACCCTCTAATGCTAAAAGTATGGAACCTAGAAATATATGTCAAAGAACTTCTAATGCTGGAAGTGTGGGAGCTAGAGAGAGGTCAAAGAACTTCTAATGGTAGAGTTGTGAGAGCTATAAAGAGAGGTCAAAGAACTTCTAATGCTTGAGGTAAGAGAGCTGAAAAGAGGTCAAAGAACTTCTAATGCTAGAGGTGCGGGAGCTAAAAAGAAGTTAAAGAACTTCTAATGCTAGAGGTGTGGGAGCTAAAAAGAGGTCAAAGGACTTCTAATGCTAGAGGTGTGGGAGCTAAAAAGAGGTCAAAGAACTTCTAATGCTAGAGGTGTGGGAGCTAAAAAGAGGTCAAAGAACTTCTAATGCTAGAGGTGTGGGAGCTAGAAAGAGGTCAAAGAACCTCTAATGCTAGAGGTGTGGGAGCTAAAAAGAGGTCAAAGAACTTCTAATGCAAGGGGTGTGGGAGCTAAAATGAGGTCAAAGATCTTCTAATGCAAGGGGTGTGGGAGCTAAAAAGAGGTCAAAGAAATTCTAATGCAAGGGGTTTAGGAGCTAAAAAGAGATAAAAAAAACTTCTAATGCAAGGAGTGTGGGTGCTAAAAAGAGGTCAAAGAACTTCTAATGCAAGGGGTGTGGGAGCTAAAAAGAGGTCAAAGAACTTCTAAGGCAAGGGGTGTGTGAGCTAAAAAAGAGGTCAAAGAACTTCTAATGCAAGGGGTGGGTGAGCTAAAAAGAGGTCAAAGAACTTCTAATGCAAGGGGTGGGGGAGCTAAAAAGAGGTCAAAGAACTTCTAATGCAAGGGGTGTGGGAGCTAAAAAGAGGTCAAAGAACTTCTAATGCAAGGGATGGGGGAGCTAAAAAAAGGTCAAAGAACTTCTAATGTAAGGGGTGTGGGAGCTAAAAAGAGGTCAAAGAACTTCTAATGCAAGGGGTGGGGGAGCTAAAAAGAGGTCAAAGAACTTCTAATGCAAGGGGTGTGGGAGCTAAAAAGAGGTCAAAGAACTTCTAATGCAAGGGATGGGGGAGCTAAAAAAAGGTCAAAGAACTTCTAATGTAAGGGGTGTGGGAGCTAAAAAGAGGTCAAAGAACTTCTAATGCAAGGGGTGTGGGAGCTAAAAAGAGGTCAAAGAACTTCTAATGCAAGGGATGGGGGAGCTAAAAAGAGGTCAAAGAACTTCTAATGCAAGGGGTGTGGGAGCTAAAATGAGGTAAAAGAACTTCTAATGCAAGGGGTGTGGGAGCTAAAAAGAGGTCAAAGAACTTCTAATGCAAGGGGTGTGGGAGTTAAAAAGAGGTCAAAGAACTTCTAATGCAAGGGGTGGGGGAGCTAAAAAGAGGTCAAAGAACTTCTAATGCAAGGGGTGTGGGAGCTAAAAAGAGGTAAAAAAACTTCTAATGCAAGGGATGGGGGAGCTAAAAAGAGGTCAAAGAACTTCTAATGCAAGGGGTGTGGGAGCTAAAATGAGGTCAAAGATCTTCTAATGCAAGGGGTGTGGGAGCTAAAAAGAGGTCAAAGAAATTCTAATGCAAGGGGTTTAGGAGCTAAAAAGAGATAAAAAAAAACTTCTAATGCAAGGAGTGTGGGTGCTAAAAAGAGGTCAAAGAAATGTTATTTTCATTAGTAAAATAAATTTTTGAATATACTTACCCGATAATCATGTAGCTGGCAACTCCGTTGCCCGACAGAATTCTACGGACGGGATACGCCAGCGATCGCTATACAAGAGGGGGGTGTACTCACCAGCGCCATCTGTGGCCAGGTACTGCAGTACTTCTTGTCAACACCACCTCAATTTTTCCTCGGTCCACTGGTTCTCTATGGGGAGGAAGGGTGGGTCAATTAAATCATGATTATCGGGTAAGTATATTCAAAAATTTATTTTACTAATGAAAATAACATTTTTCAATATTAATCTTACCCGATAATCATGTACCTGATTCACACCCAGGGGGGTGGGTGAAAACCAGTGTACATGTTAATCAAGAAGCTAAGTATCCCGTATTTCATATTATCAGTTATTCAAAATAACAATGAAATTACAAGTACCTGGTAAGGAAGTCGACTTGAACCATTACTCTGCCTTTAATAAGTTCGTCTTCCTTACTGAGCGCAGCGTTCCTCTTAGGAGGCTGAACAACTCTAAGGTGCTGAAGTATAAAGGGCTGCAACCCATACTAAAGGACCTCTACACAACCTCTAACCTAGGCGCTTCTCAAGAAAGAATTGTCCACCCGCCAAATCAACTAGGATGCGGAAGGCTTCTTAGCCTACCGTAACAACCCAAAAACAACAATAAAAGCATTCAAGAGAAAGGTTAAAAAAGGTTATGGGATTAAGGGAATGTAGTGGCTGAGCCCTCACCTACTACTGCACTCGCTGCTACGAATGGTCCCAGGGTGTAGCAGTTCTCGTAAAGAGACTGGACATCTTTGAGATAGAATGATGCAAACACTGACTTGCTCCTCCAATAGGTTGCATCCATAATACTCTGCAGAGAACGGTTCTGTTTGAAGGCCATCGAAGTAGCCACAGCTCTCACTTCGTGTGTCCTTACCTTCAGCAAAGCAAGGTCTTCATCCTTCATGTGAGAATGAGCTTCTCTAATCAGAAGCCTTATGTAATACGAAACTGCGTTCTTGGACATAGGCATCGAAGGTTTCTTAATGGCACACCATAAGGCCTCTGATTGTCCTCGTATAGGTTTTGACCTTTTAAGATAGTACTTTAGAGCTCTGACAGGGCAAAGAACTCTCTCTAGCTCGTTACCCACCATGTTGGAAAGGCTAGGAATTTCGAACGATCTAGGCCAAGGACGTGAAGGAAGTTCATTTTTTGCCAAAAACCCGAGCTGTAAGGAACATGTAGCTGTTTCGGATGTGAATCCTATGTTCCTGCTGAAGGCGTGAACCTCACTAACTCTTTTGGCTGTTGCAAGGCAGACGAGGAAAAGAGTTTTGAGAGTAAGGTCTTTGAAAGAGGCTGACTGGAGAGGTTCAAATTTAGGAGACATAAGGAACCTTAAGACTACGTCTAGATTCCAGCCTGGAGTGGACAAGCGACGTTCTTTAGAGGTCTCGAAAGACTTAAGGATGTCCTGTAGATCTTTGTTGGAGGAAAGATCCAAGCCTCTGTGGCGGAAAACTGTTGCCAACATACTTCTGTACCCTTTGATCGTAGGAGCCGAAAGAGATCTAACATTCCTAAGATGCAACAGGAAGTCAGCAACTTGGGTTACAGAGGTACTGGTAGAGGAAACTGCATTGGCTCTGCACCAGCTTCGGAAGACTTCCCACTTGGATTGATAGACTCTGCGAGTGGATATCCTCCTTGCTCTGGCAATCGCTCTGGCTGCCTCCTTCGAAAAGCCTCTAGCTCTAGAGAGTCTTTCGATAGTCTGAAGGCAGTCAGACGAAGAGTGTGGAGGCTTGGGTGTACCTTCTTTACATGAGGCTGACGTAGAAGGTCCACTCTTAGAGGGAGAGTCCTGGGAACGTCGACCAGCCATTGCAGTACCTCTGTGAACCATTCTCTTGCAGGCCAAAGGGGAGCAACCAACGTCAGCCGTGTCCCTTTGTGAGAGACGAACTTCTGAATAACTCTGTTGATGATCTTGAACGGCGGGAATGCATATAGATCGAGGTGGGACCAATCCAGCAGAAAAGCATCCACGTGAACTGCTGCCGGGTCTGGGATTGGGGAACAGTACAATGGGAGCCTCTTGGTCATCGAGGTAGCGAACAGATCTATCGTTGGCTGACCCCACAAGGCCCAAAGCCTGTTGCACACGTTCTTGTGAAGGGTCCATTCTGTGGGGATGACTTGACCCTTCCTGCTGAGGCGATCTGCCGAGACATTCATATTGCCTTGAATGAATCTCGTTACCAGCGTGAGGTTTCGACTTCTTGACCAAATGAGGAGGTCCCTTGCTATCTCGTACAGCTTCCTCGAATGAGTCCCTCCCTGCTTGGAGATGTACGCCAAGGCTGTGGTGTTGTCGGAGTTCACCTCCACCACCTTGTTTAGCAGGAGGGACTTGAAGTTCATTAAGGCCAGATGTACTGCCAACAACTCCTTGCAATTGATGTGAAGCGTTTCCTGTTCCTTGTTCCATGTTCCCAAGCATTCCTGTCCGTCCAAGGTCGCGCCCCAGCCCGAGTCTGATGCGTCCGAATAG
The DNA here is from genome assembly GCF_036898095.1 of Palaemon carinicauda. Classification (NCBI taxonomy): domain Eukaryota; kingdom Metazoa; phylum Arthropoda; class Malacostraca; order Decapoda; family Palaemonidae; genus Palaemon; species Palaemon carinicauda. The sequence continues at coordinate 42,243,555 of NC_090742.1, forward strand.
AGATGAAGATTGGGGGTCTGAACAGCTAACGAGAGACCCTCCTTGAGAAGGATGTTGCTCTTCCACCACATGAGAGTAGTCTTCATCTCTTTGGTAACAGGAATAGAGACCGCTTCGAGCGTCATATTCTTGTCCCAGTGAGCTGCTAGATGGTATTGAAGGGGGCGGAGGTGGAGTCTCCCTAACTCGGTGAACAGGGCTAACGATGACAGGGTCCCTGTTAGACTCATCCACTGTCTCACCGAGCATCTGTTCCTCTTCAGCATGCTCAGGATGCACTCTAGGGCTTGGTTGATTCTTGGGGCCGATGGAAAAGCCCGAAAAGCTTGACTCCGAATCTCCATTCCCAGGTAAACGATGGTTTGGGAAGGAATAAGCTGGGACTTCTCTAAGTTGACCAAAAGACCCAGTTCCTTGGTCAAGTCCAAAGTCCATCTGAGACTCTCCAGACAGCGACGACTTGTGGGGGCTCTTAAAAGCCAGTCGTCTAAATAAAGGGAGGCTCTGATGTCCGCCAAGTGGAGGAATTTCGCAATATTCCTCATCAGTCGCGTAAACACCAGAGGTGCCGTGCTTAGGCCAAAACACAGGGCTTGGAATTGGTACACAACCTTTCCAAAAACGAATCTCAGAAAAGGTTGGGAGTCTGGATGAATGGGGACGTGAAAGTAGGCGTCTTTCAGATCCAACGAGACCATCCAGTCCTCCTGCCTGACCGCTGCTAGGACCGACTTCGTCGTCTCCATAGTGAACGTCTGCTTGGTGACATAAGCATTGAGCGCACTGACGTCCAGCACCGGTCTCCAACCTCCTGTCTTCTTGGCCACCAGGAAGAGACGGTTGTAAAAGCCCGGGGATTGATGATCCCGGACTATCACCACTGCCTCCTTCTGTAACAGGAGCGACACCTCTTGATGTAACGCTAGCCTCTTGTCCTTTTCCTTGTAGTTGGGAGAGAGGTTGATGGGAAAAGTGGTCAGAGGGGGATTGCGGCAGAATGGGATCCTGTAACCCTCCCTTAGCCACTTGACAGACTGGGCGTCTGCACCTCTTCTTTCCCAAGCTTGCCAGAAGGTCTTGAGTCTGGCTCCTACGGCTGTCTGGAGAGGAGGAGAGTCAATGTTTGCTTTTCGAAGACTTGGTACCTTTCTTGGACCTGCCCCTGTGACCGTCTGGGCGGGTACTTCCTCGGCTGGGGGCTCTGCCACGAAAGGGCGGAATAAATCTGGTAGCAGGAGTATCAGCCACTGGGGTGCGGTAAGTTCTTGGTACTGAAGGTGCAACCTTAGCCTTCCGTGCTGAAGAGGCCACGAGGTCATGCGTATCCTTCTGTATAAGAGCCGCAGACATTTCCTTGATAAGATCCTCAGGAAACAGGAACTTAGAAAGAGGAGCAAAAAGTAACTGTGACCTTTGGCAAGAGGTGATACCAGTGGAAAGGAAGGAGCAAAGTTGTTCCCTTTTCTTGAGGACTCCCGATACAAACATAGAGGCAAGTTCGCCGGAACCATCGCGAATTGCTTTGTCCATACAGGACATGATCAGCATGGCCGAGTCTTTGTCAGAAGGGGCAGTCTTCTTGCTCAAGGCCCCCAGGCACCAGTCGAGGAAATTAAAAATTTCAAAGGCGCGAAAGACTCCCTTTAAGAAGTGGTCCAGGTCAGAAAAGGTCCAGCAGACCTTAGAGCGTCTCATAGCCGACCTTCGTGGAGAGTCAACCAAACTTGAGAAGTCAGCCTGGGCAGAGGCAGGGACCCCCAAGCCTGGTTCCTCTCCCGTGGCATACCAGACGCCCGCCTTAGAAGCCAGCTTAGGAGGCGGAAACATAAAAGACGTCTTTCCCAGTTGCTGCTTGGACTGCAACCAATCCCCTAACATTCTCAAAGCTCTCTTTGATGATCTAGCGAAGACAAGCTTAGTGTAGGCAGACTTAATAGGTTGCATGCCTAGAGAGAACTCGGATGGAGGAGAACGAGGGGTAGCAGAAACAAAGTGTTCAGGGTATAACTCTCTGAACAGAGTAAGGACCTTGCGAAAGTCAATGGAGGGTGGCAATGACTTGGGTTCCTCCACATCAGATGAAGGATCATCCAGGTGAGCAGCTTCATCCTCAGAAACCTCATCACCTGAGTGTTGAGAAGCGAGAGGTAACGATAAAGCAGTATGCTGAATGGCTGAATCCTGAAGAACGGGTGCATGCGCACTAGCGGATTCATCCTCAAGACTCTGCTGAAGAGGATGAGGGCTGGTAATGACAAAGTCCTGAGGCTGGGATGAAGGAGGTTCTGCGGGGGTCTGAGGAGCAAGCGTGGTGAGAGGCGAATGCTGTAAAGCATGAGGCTCATGCTGCATAGTCTGCGGTTCAAGTTGAATAGGAAGTGGCTCAAGCTGAGAAGAATGTGGTTGCTGCATGCGTTGAGGTGGCTGTCTCATAGCATGAGGTTCCTGCCTCAAGAGTTGCGCTTGCCTCAAGGATTGAGGTGGCTGCGCAGAGAGAGGCTCTTGTCTCACGAGTTGAGGTTCTAGCCTCAAGAGTTGAGGTGCTTGCCTCGAGAGTTGAGGTTCTCGCCTCGAGGAAAGTGGAGGTGGCTGCCGCAAGAGTTGAGGTTGCTGCCTCAAGGATGGTGGAGGTTGTCGCACCGCAAGAGGTTGCTGCCTCGAGGATGGTTGCAAAGCATGAGGCTCCTGCCTCAAGGGTAGAGGAGGTTGCTGCAAAGCATAAGGCTCCTGCCCCAAGTGTTGAGGAGGTTGCCGCGTGGCAAGAGGCTCCTGCCTCAAGGAAAGTGGAGGTTGCTGCACAGCGCTGGTATCTGGCAACTCCCAATGCGGCAGCTCACGCATGGAGGTAGCTTGAGGAACCTCAACATCATACGTCTGGCAGGCTGGACTGCGCAGAGGTGGGGGAGCGCTAGCAGGAGGAGGTGTGTTAACCTTCCCTGCCTGAAACTCCTGCATCAACACCGCAAGCTGCGACTGCATAGTCTGCAGCATAGCCAACTTGGGATCAACAGAAGTTGAGGTCTGTTGAGGCATAGCTTTAACAGAAGTTGAGGTCTGTTGAGGCATCGCTTTACCTCTCTTAGGAGGCGTGCAGCCATCCGATGACTGCGGCGAGTCCGAACTAGCCCAGTGGCTACACCTGGGCTGTTGGACTCGCTCGGTCTGGACCTTACGCTTAAGAGGCCTTGAGGCCTGGGTCCAGCGTTTCCTCCCGGAAACATCTTCTGCAGACGAGGAAATTAAGGGCTCAATCGTCTGAGAGTGGAAGTGACGATCTCTATAAGATACGCCCGCAACCATTGAGGATACTACTGTGCGCCGATCAAGGCCTGCCGAACCCTTTTGCCCTTCGACATTGCTTCTCCCCTGGGCTTGGGAGCTTGCAAGAGGTCCCGGACTGGGAGGACGACTGGCACGCACAGAAGTATCCTCATGCGCAACACTGACACTGACACTAGGCACAGCACTGGCACTACCACTTCCCACTGCACTTTTCACTTTAAGTTCCTTGACATCTGCCAAGAGAAACTTGTGGTCACTCACTACCGACTCCACCTTATCACCTAAAGCCTGAATGGCACGTAAAACATCCGACATATCAGGCTGAGCACTAATAATAGGTTCGGGGGTAGCCACTACAGGGGGAGGAAAAGGTTGAGGATCATGGGGGGAGGAATAAAGCAAAGAGTGAGCAGAACTCCTCCTAACTCTCTCCCTCTCTAACTTAGTCGTATACTTGAGGAATTGAATAAAATCAAATTCCGAAAGTCCGGCACATTCCTCACATCGATCTTCCAACTGACAGGATTTTCCCCTACAGTCGGAACAAACGGTGTGAGGATCAACCGAGGCCTTCGGAAGACGCCTAACACAAGTCCTAACACTACATCGTCTTTGGGTAGGAGCTTGAGAATGGTCGGACATCTTGAATCAGAGAACAGTCAAGGGGGGTTTCCAAATTAAAGCAAAGATCGTTATACCATTAATCAAAATCAATCCAAAAGCTATCTAAGCTAAGGGAAAAGCTTCCTGTATAGCGAAAGCTGAAATCTCAGAGCAATACTTCACCAAAACCGTGAACAAAGACTCCAAAATCATAAGCGTATCCATGTAGGTCTTGCCGGAAGCACGACAGAGGAAAAATTGAGGTGGTGTTGACAAGAAGTACTGCAGTACCTGGCCACAGATGGCGCTGGTGAGTACACCCCCCTCTTGTATAGCGATCGCTGGCGTATCCCGTCCGTAGAATTCTGTCGGGCAACGGAGTTGACAGCTACATGATTATCGGGTAAGATTAATATTGAAAACTCCTAATGCAAGGGGTGTGGGAGCTAAAAAGAGGTCAAAGAACTTCTAAGGCAAGGGGTGTGTGAGCTAAAAAAGAGGTCAAAGAACTTCTAATGCAAGGGGTGGGTGAGCTAAAAAGAGGTCAAAGAACTTCTAATGCCAGGGGTGGGGGAGCTAAAAAGAGGTCAAAGAACTTCTAATGCAAGGGGTGTGGGAGCTAAAAAGAGGTCAAAGAACTTCTAATGCAAGGGATGTGGGAGCTAAATAGAGGTCAACGAACTTCTAATGCAAGGGGTGTGGGAGCTAAAAAGAGGTCAAAGAACTTCTAATGCCAGGGGTGTGGGACCTAAAAAGAGGTCAAAGAACTTCTAATGCAAGGGGTGTGGGAGCTAAAAAAAGGTCTAAGAACTTCTAATGCAATGGGTGTGGGAGCTAAAAAGAGGTCAAAGAACTTCTAATGCAAGGGGTGGGTGAGCTAAAAAGAGTTCAAAGAATTTCTAATGCAAGGGGTGTTAGAGCGAAAAATAGGTCAAAGAACTTCTAATGCAAGGGGTGGCGGATAGATGTCGCCAGTGAGGCTTTTGGGGAAGGCGCGGCGGCGTCTGTGTTCTTTCTGTTGTGTAAACTTAATTAAATACAAGTAAAAACAAGGTATTAAATGCGTATTATAAATACTAAACTCTTTCTTATCTTGACAGCACAAATGAAATCTTACAAGTTCCAACATGTAACTAAGCGCTCCCAAAACACGAGTCAACCTTTCACTTGTGCTTGGAGGATATCCTCGCAAGTAAAAGGTAATCATTATGAATATGGGAAGAAAGATTTGCTTATACTTCTACCTTTTGCTTCAGAGAATTACCTTGTACTTCTACCTTATGCTTATAAGGATATCCTTCATTTTTATGAATACCTCCCATGAATTGATATGTCTGAGGCCTTTGTCATGCAGTGAACTATAAACAGCTGTATTTGTTGTTGTTTTTTATGGAGATTATATGTTGATAAAACTTGTTACAAAACATTATTTCTTAATTAACGCATCATAGAAAAAGTTTTTTTTTTTTTTTTTTAATTTTTAGAAGACGTCTGTTCTGGAAGCAAAACTCATCTTGAAATAATAAAAAAAAAAGTCTGATGAGGAAATATGAATGAAAATTTGAGTGAGAATGTGGCTCACTTCATCTGATTAATGGATCCAGGATGAAAATGATTGATGGTGAAACACTTCCTGTAATTAGCCGACGGTAATTAATAAATTAGTTCTTTCCATCGAACCTTTCCTTTTTTTCGTTGTATATTTGCAATTTCCTGGTCATTCTTCGCGAAGATAATTGGATCACGCAGTGGTGTTCCCATTCTTCCCGCCGGATATTGATTTCGAAAGACTTGAATTTAAATTACTTTTAAATTGGTATTTAAATGCGTTTAAATATCTTTTCTTATCCCATGCAAGTATTGTTTTCAAGTTATTATGAACATGAATTAACGTATCTGCAATATAATTTAAATCATCAATTGGGCTTTATGTATGTGCTTGTGCGTGTGTATGTGAGTTTGTCATATATTTTTCGAAACAGAAAGTTTGCGAGTTTTTAAGAGTAAATCTAAGAAGCAATAACTGGTAGAAGCAACAAATTGGAAACAGAACACGGAAGAAGTGGCAATCTAAAAAATAAAAAGAAAATATATATATATATGTTTCTACGCCAGCGCCCTCTGTAATTGGGACGGAAAACTCGCCGTTATACCCCCATCAAAGAATGTCTGTGAGTGATACCCACAGCCTTTAAAAAGGTTTAAAGGACGCTCATGAATGGCAGGATAGAGACAATGCCCTACAGACTGAACATATTACATCTGATCAGCTACCCAAGTCCGATCTCCATCCAAGCTAGGACCAATGAGGGCCAGGCAAGTGCTGCTGATGACTTAACAGATAGACATATAGGCTCACCCAGACCCCCCTTCCTTAGTTCACAAGGATGGTAAGGTTGCAACGACCAAAGTAACTAACTAGTCTGGCAATCACAAGGCAACTACTGCTATTAGAGCGACCTGCGCTGAAGGTGCAGGTCACGAGCTCATGCACTAAGCCTTAGTGACTAAGGCAACCTGTAAGTGTGATAAAAAAGGACGCTACCACCCGGCCATCACAACCCTATAGGTGGTTTTCATTATTATATTAATTGATCGTCCCTGAAATTTTGTGGAACTTTGTCTCGTCTCATGGGAATTATCCATGGAATTTATATATTTTTATTTATTTATCCACTTATATAAAGCATCGGGTATGGATGGTGTGAAAGCTGAGATGTTGAAGGAAGGGGGTGTGACTGTACTTGAATGGTTGGTGAGATTGTTTAATGTGTGTTTTGTGTTGTCAATGGTACCAGTAGATTGGGTCTGTGCATGTATTGTACCACTATATAAGGGTAAGGGAGATGTGCATGAGTGTTGTAATTCAAGAGGTATTAGTTTGTTGAGTGTAGTTGGAAAAGTGTATGGTAGAATACTGATTAATAGGATTAAGGATAAAACAGAGAATGCAATCTTGGAAGTACAGGGTGGTTTTAGAAGAGGTAGGGGTTGTATGAATCAGATTTTTACAGTTAGGCAGATATGCGAGAAATATTTAGCAGAAGGTAAGGAGGTGTATGTTGCGTTTATGGATCTGGAGAAAGCATATGATAGAGTTGATAGGGAAGCAATGTGGAATGTGATGAGGTTATATGGAGTTGGTGGAAGGTTGTTGCAAGCAGTGAAAAGTTTCTACACAGGTAGTAAAGCATGTGTTAGAATAGGAAATGAGGTGAGCGATTGGTTTCCGGTGAGAGTGGGGCTGAGACAGGGATGTGTGATGTCGCCGTGGTTGTTTAACTTGTATGTTGATGGAGTGGTGAGAGAGGTGAATGCTAGAGTGCTTGGACGAGGATTAAAACTGGTAGGCGAGAATGATCATGAATGGGAGGTAAATCAGTTGTTGTTTGCGGATGATACTGTACTGGTAGCAGACACAGAAGAGAAGCTTGACCGACTAGTGACAGAATTTGGAAGGGTGTGTGAAAGAAGGAAGTTGAGAGTTAATGTGGGTAAGAGTAAGGTTATGAGATGTACGAGAAGGGAAGGTGGTGCAAGGTTGAATGTCATGTTGAATGGAGAGTTACTTGAGGAGGTGGATCAGTTTAAGTACTTGGGGTCTGTTGTTGCAGCAAATGGTGGAGTGGAAGCAGATGTACGTCAGAGAGTGAATGAAGGTTGCAAAGTGTTGGGGGCAGTTAAGGGAGTAGTAAAAAAATAGAGGATTGGGCATGAATGTAAAGAGAGTTCTATATGAGAAAGTGATTGTACCAACTGTGATGTATGGATCGGAGTTGTGGGGAATGAAAGTGATGGAGAGACAGAAATTGAATATGTTTGAGATGAAGTGTCTGAGGAGTATGGCTGGTGTATCTCGAGTAGATAGGGTTAGGAACGAAGTGGTGAGGGTGAGAACGGGTGTAAGAAATGAGTTAGCGGCTAGAGTGGATATGAATGTGTTGAGGTGGTTTGGCCATGTTGAGAGAATGGAAAATAGCTGTCTGCTAAAGAAGGTGATGAATGCAAGAGTTGATGGGAGAAGTACAAGAGGAAGGCCAAGGTTTGGGTGGATGGATGGTGTGAAGAAAGCTCTGGGTGATAGGAGGATAGATGTGAGAGAGGCAAGAGAGCGTGCTAGAAATAGGAATGAATGGCGAGCGATTGTGACGCAGTTCCGGTAGGCCCTGCTGCTTCCTCCGGTGCCTTAGATGACCGCGGAGGTAGCAGCAGTAGGGGACTCAGCAGTATGAAGCTTCATCTGTGGTGGAAATGTGGGAGGTTGGGCTGTGGCACCCTAGCAGTACCAGCTGAACTCGGCTGAGTCCCTGGTTAGGCTGGAGGAACGTAGAGAGTAGAGGTCCCCTTTTTGTTTTGTTTCTTGTTGTTGTCGGCTACCCCCCAAAATTGGGGGAAGTGCCTTTGGTATATGTATGTACTTATATAATTTATTTTCATGTCTACTGTCTCCAGAAAGGTAACATTGTTACCCTGTCAACGACCTTCATTTCAGTCAGATTATTATTGATTATTATTATTATTATTATTATTATTATTATTATTATTATTATTATTAATATTATTATCAATATTAATATTATTATTAATATTATGAATATTATGATTATTATTATTATTATTATTATTATTATTATTATTCTTATTATTATTATCATTATTATTATTATTAATTATTATTATATACTGTAAATATATATATATATATATATATATATATATATATATATATATATATATATATATATATATATATATATATATATGTACATGTATATATATATATATATATATATATATATATATATATATATATATATTATGTATATATATAATATATATATATATATATATATATATATATATATATATATATATATATATATACTTAGCACTTAGAGTTCCTCATAAACTTGGACTAGAATCATCTCTCTCTCTCTCTCTCTCTCTCTCTCTCTCTCTCTCTCTCTCTCTCTCTCTCTCCAGCGCTCGCACAGTCCTCTATTGTTAGAAGCTGCCTTATTGTCCTTGTGAATTTGGACACAATGCAACCTACCATATATTAATGTACTGTATATATTATGCCATTGTTTGGTTCAGCGGGTAATATTTCCATTCATAAATCAATGAGAAAGCAAAGGATGAATATCGTTCGTGCCAACAGACAAACAGGCGAAATAATAGGTAATAGATGTGTGAGATATAACCGAATGATATGTTAATGTTTATCATTTCTGCTTGAATAAATTCATAATATGTCTATTAGGCTGATATTCTGTCATTAAAGAACGCTGACACCGGACTTGAGGGCTAAATTTATTTCTTATACAATAAAAATTATTTTAGTATTATTTTTGGGCTCAAGCCATGGCGTCCTGATGGAAGGTTCCTTTTTGGTAGCTTCCTTGGGTATAAGACTACTAAGATATTCCCAGAGAATTTAACCACAGGTTATCACAGAATTCTAACTTCTGGAGCGAGTATCTCAAAGGTTTCCCTTTAAGACATCGTAATACAACAGGGGACGCGCATGTCTGAACGCGCCACATAGCTATCTTCACCCCGAACAGAGTTAATGCTTCGGTGTGTAAGGACTGAGAATAGCTGGGAGCCGTTCCACAGCTAATCTCACTCGTGGCTACTACTGATACTCGAGACGTAAACAAACGGACGCCATTGCTCTAATGACGTCACGCCCGTCTTCATCCTTTGTTTAGTAGCTGCCCTACTTAGACGGATTTTCCCTGTGTTAACTTTATCGTTTTGTATCTTCGCTATGTCGTTACCTTCAGCCTCGCCTTCTTCTGGAAAGTTGAGTACAAGGTTCCAGTATTGTTTAATTAAGCTCTGGCCGTAAAGTAAATATTACTTTTCGAGATAATTGCTGTTTTGTGGCAGAGCTGTGCCTCTACCGGACCCGCCATTTTATGGCGTCGTTGTTGTTATGCATGTCTTATTTAGTTAGCCACAACAACGTTTCCAGCATTATATACTAATCGAATACATTAGTTTATTTAGTCTTCATAGCTAGGAACTTTTATATCGTGTTTAGACGCTTTTTATCGGTCATCGATTGACCTCATACCAGTCGGCTACTATAGCCCCCAGGCCAGGAGCCTACATACAAGTGTTCATGCATGATTTATTAGTGATCCTAGACTAAGTTATGAAGATAGTGGCATTATTTTACAATACTTTTGACAGTGATGCAAATGTTTTCGCCTTCAGGGACCATATAGGGGATAGGCTAGTCAGTGACTCTTTCTAGCCTAACCTAATGTTAGGACCCCTATATTCTTCCTTCATCCCCTGCCTTGGCATTCCCTCTATTTAGCCTTGATTCCTTTTCTGAGTAAAGGGATTAATTGTCTAATAGAGTATATATCACCTCTCTGTCCTCCCTAAAGGAATGAACCCCCTTTAGGGTTGCGTCCGAGAGTGAGGTTAGGCTAGCCTACCTCTATGGCTAGGATAGTCTATGACTTTCCTGCGATAGCGATATGTCTTCTTCCTTTCCTAGTTCAGGACTCTTAGCCCTGTTCTAGGTTAGGTTAGGAAGGTTTCTCTGTTCCATGCTGAAACTGTACTCTTGCACCGTTTTAGCTGATCTGCCTGATCTTAGGTTAGGGAGTGTCCTCCCTTTCCTTAGTGGCCGCTCTGGTACAGAAACCCTTCCTGGGAAGACTTCTCTCTTCTCCCTCCCCACCTATCTCTTGTATAGCCTAGCCTATGCTTAGGTTAGTTTATACCCATCTGTCCCCTGTCCTACAACTCCTCCTTAGGGTGGAATAGTAGGGCTACCCGAGCTTCCTTGTGCAGTCCGCTCTGGTACATATACCTTCATAGTGTCCTATAAGGTTAGTTACTAGTATAGTTCTGCATATGGGAGTCTCCCCCCCCCTTGGGTGTTCCCTAGCCCTCCCTTGGGCTACCTTGCTCCCGGTCCCTAGTGACCCCTGCTCATGGATGTTAGAGCCTGCCTCTATCATGGGTACACCCTCTCAGGGAGGGGGAGGGATGTCTGGAATCCTGATGGTACTTCCTACATCCCTTCCCCCCTCCCCCCTGTCTCTCTCCCTATCCGGGTGCCGGTCTCTTGCCGCCTCTACTGTTGGCAATACCTGCCTCCTACTTGGTGACTCTCCCTAACCTTGCCGCCAGCCCCCCGTGTACCGAGGGACTGCCGGCTGCCGCCGGCTACTACCGGCGGCTCTCCTCCTCCTAGCTTGTCGTCCGCTTGCCGGTCGGCCGCCGGAGTGCCGGCATATACTGCCGGCAACCCGGTACAGCCTTAACCATCCTTATCCCAGTCACCAATCTGGCATCCTCCGACTGCCGGAGCCGCCGCTCCCTGCCGGCGTGCCGCCGTTGTGCCGGCGGCCGCCATCCTGGTATTTGACTGACTTTGAACATTGTCTGTCCTAATGCCAGAATCTATGCTGGAGCGAGCTCCGGCATGCCGGCGGCTTGCCGGATGCCCCGGAGGCGTCAAGAATACTTGCACCCCCTTCCTGTAGCTATCATAAGACAATGATAGCCCTATATCGCAAACAGATAAGCTGCTTCTGCTATTAAGATCAGTACTTAGTACTGCTCTATTAGTGATCATGCTGTCTCTTTGCATTCTTCTAATTCCAGCATGCTATGTGCATCTTAGCACGGCTGGTTGCCAGAAGCAGTTACCTTTTAAATGAGGCCTTCTGGCCCTTAACTGGGAACCGAATGAATTCGGTCCCAATCTTGTCCTTGGTTTTTTCCATGGAATTCCAAAATACTTGGAATTCTAGGGAATTATATCCAGTGCCCTCGGTCACTCGGATTATCCAGGGACCAAGCTTATGGTAACCGGCCGGGCGAGATGCATGGAGCATGTTCTCCTTTACTATTTTCATTCTCTATGCATCACACCTTCATTAAGTTAAAATTAATAATTAATATTAACTTAGTTTAAGAGCCATTCTTATGACTCCCCCATACTCATTTTCTCTTTCTTCCACAGGAGGAGCAGATGAAGTGTGATTTCGCCTTCTGCGCTGTGAAACGCCCGCAGTTTTACGGGCATACGGCTTGCAGGACTCACGCCCCTTGTGCAGACAAGAAAGGGGATTTGAAGTTTTGGAATCCACTGGATTGTACGGTCTGTCAGGCTCACCTAGTTGAGGCCTTCCATAATCCTCCTTCAGCGGAGGTTAGAGACATTTCTCGTGAAAAGCTGCGCAAGTGGGTGCGTGGCTTCCAGAAAAATGCTACCGGACCGTACCTGGCCACCGAAGAACTGAGGTCACTATTGTTCCCTAAGGCCTCCCCTGACTCAGTGGTACCCAAAGACGTGATCCCCACTGTCCAAATTACGGTGGAACCTGATGTAGTCATGGCTCAGTCCATGCACGAGTGTCGTTTGGATTCCGAAGATGACGAACAGATTTCGGATGTCTCGGAAGACACGGAGAAAACGCTTATGGCTCAAGGAGCCGAAGATGACGAAGACAAGGTGGAATACACCGAGTCGGAGCAAGAGGCCGCTCCCTCGTCCATCCCCCCTCCTACTCCTACACCGACGGAAATGTCTATTCCGTCTACCTCCTCGACTCCGGATCCTTCTTCTTCCACTCAAGAACTGATCCGACTGATTAGAGCCGTCATGGACGACAGGCTGAAGGAGAACCAGGAGTCCATCAGGTCGATGATAGGATCCAGAGAGCCGAAGAAGATTTCGGTCAAGGATCTCCCCGCTTGCTCTCATGCCAACCCGTGGAGGTATGCAGAGCATATGGTTATTGCGACCGGCAGGATCTTTGTCAGTGATAAGATCGGCACGATCCCTTTGGAAGATGTGGAGTTCTTCCCAAGCTTTGAGGCCTACCCGGACTGTTACGTCCGGCTTCGTTCCGAACCTGCCTCGAAGGAAGAGACCGAACCTAAGGAAGAGATAGTGTTCGATCTCGCAAAGGCCCAGGCTATGCTAGCCTCCGCATTCAAGAGTAGAGGCTTTACCTGCTCTAAGCTTCCGGCATTGAGCAAGAAGCACCCTACTTACGTTGCACCTGATACTGCGGTTCTTCCATTCTTGGAAAAGGCCTTAGCTGCATGCCTTAAAGCGGCGGAAGAAGGGAAACCCTGCCCTGCACTGGAGGAGTGCAGACCCTTCTCCATCGTGACCCCCCCTGACGCTCGACACTGGAAAGATGTTCAACATACTTTCGTCGTGGGAAGGCTCGATCCTGACGTCGCCGGACGTCAGTTTAATGAAGACCTCCCTAAGCTCAACGATCACCTCCTTCGCCGGGAACAAGACACGAAGGAGAGGCTTGCGGCATCTCTTTCTCATCAAGTCCAACTGGAAGTTATGGCCTGTGACACTAGAGTACCAGATCACTACATGGTACTCTCCAAATCCCACTTACTGACTGTAATGAAGGACTTGTACCACTTCATAAAGGCTCGAAGAGCCTGTCGTGAATTCGTGTTCGCCGGTGCCACCGTGAAACACGAACCCCAGAGGCTGATTTCCTCCAACATCTGGGGAAAGCACCTGTTTCCTTCTGACCTCGTGAAGGAAATCACTGACAGAGCCGCCACGGAGAATAGGAACCTTCTCCACAAGTGGGGCATGTCCAGGAAAAGGAAACCCTCTCAGGACGACGGACCTCAGCCTAAGAGGAAACCCCAAAAGTCAAAACCCCAGCAACGTCAGCAAAGACGTCAGTTTCCGGGACCCGCTACCTCCCAAGTGGTTGCCCAACCACAACAGACCTTTCAATTGGTCCCCCAACCGGTGTTGTCACAGTCACCGGTCTTCACCCCTGCCTTTGAGCAACAATCAACTACCTTTCATGCCAAAGGTAGAGGCTCATTCAGGGGTGCAAGCAAAGACGCATCTCGCCGTCCCTCCAGAGGTAGAGGAGGAAAGGGAGCTAGCGGCCGAGGCAGCAAGTCCTCGGACACCAGAAGCAATGAAGTGCTTCCGGTGGGAGGAAGACTCCGCCAATTCCAGGATCGTTGGACCTTCGATCCCTGGGCACACAGCATCGTCAAGAAGGGTCTAGGCTGGAGTTGGACTCAACCACCCCCAATCTTCCAGCAATTCTTCCAACAATCAACCCCCCTTCTGGAAGAATATGTTCTAGACCTCTTGAACAAGAAGGTGATAAGGAAGGTAAAGTCCACCAGGTTCCAAGGGAGACTGTTTTGTGTTCCCAAGAAGGACTCAGACAAACTCAGAGTCATTCTGGACTTATCCCCCCTCAACAAGTTCATAGAGAACAACAAATTCAAGATGCTGACGCTTCAACAAATAAGGACCCTTCTGCCTCAAGGTTCCTACACGGTCTCTATAGACCTGGCGGATGCCTACTGGCACATTCCAATGAACCATCACGCTTCCTCCTACCTAGGATTTCGACTCCAAAGGAAAAGCTACGCCTTCCGGGCCATGCCCTTCGGCCTCAATGTGGCCCCTCGGATCTTCACAAAACTGGCGGATGCCATAGTACAACAGCTCCGCCTAAGAAACGTCCAGGTGATGGCCTACCTCGACGACTGGCTAGTCTGGGCTCCATCGCCCGAAGAGTGTGCAAAGTCTTGCAACGAAGTTACCCAGTACCTAGAACACCTGGGATTCAAGATCAACGAGAAAAAATCTCGCCTCTCTCCAGCTCAGAAGTTTCAGTGGTTGGGAATCCACTGGAATCTTCAGTCACACCGCCTTTCCATCCCCCAGAAGAAAAGGAAGGAAATAGCAGGGTCTGTCAAGCGACTACTGAAATCCAAACGCATTTCAAGACGACAGCAGGAACGAGTTCTAGGCTCTCTACAATTCGCCTCAGTGACAAACCCAGTGCTTCGTGCACAGCTAAAGGATGCCGCGGGAGTCTGGAGACGCTCGGCATCCATCGCTCGAAGAGACCTCAAGAGACGGCTTCCAAACAGACTGCGACGCCTCCTAAAGCCGTGGTCGGAAGAAAAGGCCCTGAAAAGGTCCATTCCTCTCCAACACCCTCCTCCATCACTCAACATCCACACGGATGCCTCACTGGAAGGTTGGGGAGGTCACTCCCACCAGAAACAGGTTCAAGGTACCTGGTCTCCACTATTCAAGACGTTCCACATAAACATCTTGGAGGCCATGGCGGTCCTTCTAACTCTGAAGAAGTTATCCCCGCCGCCCTCGATCCACATCCGTCTAACCCTAGACAACTCGGTGGTAGTTCGTTGTCTCAATCGCCAAGGCTCAAGATCGCCCCAGATAAATCAGGTGCTTCTCCCAATCTTCCGTCTGGCGGAGAAGAAGAAGTGGCACCTGTCTGCAGTTCACCTACAAGGATTCCGCAATGTGACAGCGGATGCTCTATCTCGGACAAACCCGATAGAGTCGGAATGGTCTCTAGACGCAAGATCGTTCTCCTTCATCTCTCACCAAGTCCCAGAACTTCAGATAGATCTCTTTGCAACGAGCGACAACAATCAACTTCCTCTGTACGTAGCCCCGTACGAGGACCCCAAAGCAGAAGCAGTGGACGCCATGTCACTGGACTGGAACAGATGGTCCAAGATCTACCTGTTCCCTCCCACCAACCTTCTGTTGAAAGTCCTCTCCAAACTGAGAACCTTCAAAGGGACAGCGGCCCTAGTGGCTCCCAAGTGGCCCCGGAGCAACTGGTACCCCCTGGTCCTGGAGCTGCAGCCCAAGCTGATCCCTCTCCCGGGCCCAGTTCTCTCTCAACAAGTACAGAAGTCGACTGTCTTCGCTTCATCATTGAAAATCAAGGACCTTCATCTCATGATTTTCTCTCCCTTGCCGCAAAGAAGAGGTTTGGGATCTCGAAGAAAAGTCTAGACTTCCTAGAGGAATACAAGACCGAATCCACGAGACGGCAATATGAATCATCCTGGAGGAAATGGGTCTCCTTTGTCAAGGCAAAAAATCCTAAAGAAATCACAATTGATTTCTGTATGTCCTTCTTTATTCACCTTCATGGACAAGGATTAGCAGCCAATACGATTTCAACCTGCAAATCGGCCTTGGCTAGACCAATTCTATATGCTTTCCAAATTGATCTGTCCAACGACATCTTCAACAAACTACCAAAAGCATGTGCTCGCCTACGTCCAGCACCCCCACCGAAACCGATCTCCTGGTCACTAGACAAGGTACTCCATTTCGCCTCCAACTTGGACAATGATTCATGCCCCCTCAAGGATCTGACTCAGAAAGTTATATTTTTATTTGCTCTCGCTTCGGGAGCTCGAGTCAGCGAAATAGTGGCATTATCAAGAGAAGAAGGACACATCCTGTTTACCGATTCAGGAGAAGTGACCCTCTCCCCTGATCCGACGTTTCTCGCTAAAAATGAATTACCCACCAAAAGATGGGGCCCTTGGAGAATATGCCCCCTGAAGGAGGATGTCTCTCTATGTCCAGTAGAGAGCCTCAAGGTCTATCTTCGCAGAACTTCAAACTTTGGTGGAGGCCAACTCTTCAAAGGAGAAACATCGGGCAGCGACCTGTCACTGAAACAATTAAGAGCGAAAATCACCTACTTCATTCGCAGAGCGGATCCGAACAGTACACCCGCTGGTCATGATCCTAGAAAAGTGGCATCTTCTCTGAATTTCTTTCAGAGCATGGACTTTGAAAGCCTTAAAAACTTCACGGGCTGGAAGTCCTCGCGAGTTTTCTTTAAACACTATGCGAAACAAGTGCACGAAGTCAAACATTTTGTGGTAGCCGCAGGTAGTGTTATGAAACCTGCACCTAACTCTGCGTAGAACAGTGAGTTACTTGGGACTCTAACTCTTCGGGTGCCTATGTTGACCCTCGAGCGATTCATAGTGATGTCAAAAAACACTTAGTGCTTTTATAACTGTTCTTATCCCAGGTGAAATGTCATAGTGTCACACAAGTGCCGCATGCCTTGAGCATGATGTGTTTTATTTAAAGACTTGCGTTCCTCGAGAACGAGTACCTACTAATATCCTGAAATTCTTTTTCAGATTCAAGAGCAAGCCTTTATTTCTATGTACATTATTATTACTGTAAATGAACTTTACTTTTGCTGTAAATTATTTAATTTCTGCATTGTGAAATAAAATTTCTATTTTATTACTTGTGCGTCTCTATCAGCTCCTACTTACTATGAAATACATACTTGTCATAGTTTTATTTATTCCTCCTTTCTTATGGTTATGAAGAATTGAAGATGTTTAATCCTAAATTATATTCACCCTGACTAAGTAAGGTTCCTACACGAATACTTACTTCTGATAACCAAGAGATGAACTCTATACACAGTGCCCAACCACCACTGGTCTAATTTCAGAATGTTCCTATACAAGTACCAAACATTCCGCTTCATCTCTAAGTTCTTCAAGTTCTTCTCTCAGGATGAATAGCCCTTCAATACCACTTTGACGTCGGCATAGCCCATGGGAACTTCACTGCCAAGGGGGGCAGGATACTTCGTCCCTATGGTTCTTTATCTAAGATTACTTTGCTGTTTTGTCAATGCCTAGGCACTTAATACTGGGGGAAAATCTACCACGATACATTGATTCTCTGGTACTCTTCCATCAGGACGCCATGGCTTGAGCCCAAAAAACGGATTTTGAGCGAAGCGAAAAATCTATTTTTGGGTGAGATAGCCATGGCGTCCTGATGGACCCTCCCTACTACTTCGTCCAGTTTTGTTCCCACCCTGTGCTACTGTATCATGGTGATGGGCAGCAACTGGCTTCAGGATGAAGACGGGCGTGACGTCATTAGAGCAATGGCGTCCGTTTGTTTACGTCTCGAGTATCAGTAGTAGCCACGAGTGAGATTAGCTGTGGAACGGCTCCCAGCTATTCTCAGTCCTTACACACCGAAGCATTAACTCTGTTCGGGGTGAAGATAGCTATGTGGCGCGTTCAGACATGCGCGTCCCCTGTTGTATTACGATGTCTTAAAGGGAAACCTTTGAGATACTCGCTCCAGAAGTTAGAATTCTGTGATAACCTGTGGTTAAATTCTCTGGGAATATCTTAGTAGTCTTATACCCAAGGAAGCTACCAAAAAGGAACCTTCCATCAGGACGCCATGGCTATCTCACCCAAAAATAGATTTTTCGCTTCGCTCAAAATCCGTTTTTGAGTGTGGGGTTTATTTTTTGAATCATAGAAATAATTTTAACAAGTTAGGTTGAGGATTAAACATATATTTAAAACAATAGAAATAATTTTAACAAATTATCTATAAGGTAAAGTCTATTATCTTAAATCATAGAAATGATTTTAACAAATTATGTTGATGGTTACATTTATTTTTTAAATCATAGAAATATTTAAAAAAAAAATTATGTTGAGGGTTGAATTTATTTTTCAAGTCATAGAAATAATTTTAAAATTATGTTGGGTAATTATATTTTTTAAATCATAGAAATAATTTTAGATATTATGTTCAGGATATATTTTTCTTTTGTTTTTTCTTATTATCTTTTAGTGTGTTATTTACAGCTCCTTCAATGAAGAAATTGCAATATATGTTTTTATTTCATTTTGATTATTTTAGGAAGACCTTCTATAACCATTTGCGCCTAACTTTCGGCCATAAGGATATAGATTTTCTAATGGCTTCACCGTCGCCTTTAAAAAGTGTCAACACTTACAAGTGTAAGTATATAATTGATACATTAATAAGTAGTAGTTTCACACTACCTTATTAGCCTGCCTATAGCTATTCGTATATTTATTGCATGTTGTATCCACATACAGTATAACGCAAAACTTATAAAAGAGATATTCAGTGTAATGCGATGAAGAGGTATGCGAGGGAGAATTCACATTTCATGAAATTTGCATATAAATTACTTGGTAGCTACACAGAAGCTCTCATCTCGGATGAATATGAATGAGGTAAAATTACCAGAAAAATAATTAAGGTTGTAAAAAGGGCTTCTCCTCCTTTGTATCTGAACACGACTGATTAAGAGGGCGGGTAATCGCATTCAACATTCTTGCCTGCGTCTGCCTCATGACGCTCGCCTAGCGTGGCGTATTAGCGCATTTGGTAGGTTAGAGAAAAATATATGAGTAAAGAGGCTTATATCTCCTCTATATAGTGAACAGCAAGTGTCTGGTTTTATATATATATATATATATATATATATATATATATATATATATATATATGTGTGTGTATATATATATATATATATATATATATATATATATATATATATATATATATATATATATTTCTCTCCTGTCACCCTGGGCGGCAGTCAAACGCATGACAATTGGGTCTCTCCCATCCGCCAGATAGGACTGAGAGGGAGTAGTCATACTGTGGTGAGAAGGGTTGGAATGGTTGTATCCGTGTGTGCATATCTGTCTAAATATTTATATCCCTCCTTTTTGACTGGTGGCGTCTTCTAGTTTACTTTTCATACTATATACACATGACATGTGGTTTGACCTAGAAAACAAGCTTGTTGCATATGCAGATGATTCTACTCTCTTTGCATCAATTCCATCCCCTGAATGTAGATCTGTGGTTGGTGAATCCCTTAATAGAGATTTAGCTAGAATTAGTGCATGGTGCAAATTATGGGGTATGAAGTTGAATCCTAACAAAACTCAAAGTATGATTGTAAGTAGGTTAAGGATGGTGGCTCCTCAACATCCGGATCTCAGTATTGATAATGTTTCTTTAAATTTGTATGACTTTTAAAATTTTAGGTGTGATTCTCGACAGCAAATTTACTTTTGAGAAACATATAAGGTCTGTGTCTTCTTCAATTGCACAAAAAATAGGCTTATTGAGAAAGTCTTTCAAGATTTTCGGTGATCAATCTATTCTGAAGAAGTGTTTTAATTCTTTCATTTTACCTTGTTTTGAGTATTGTTCTCCTGTCTGGTGTTCAGCTGCTGATTCTCATCTTAATTTGTTGGACAGAAACTTACGGTCTATTAAATTTCTTATTCCTGATCTAGACATTAATCTCTGGCACCGTCGTTCAATTAGTTCATTATGCATGTTGCAGAAGATTTTTCATAACTCTGACCATCCTTTACATTCAGATCTCCCTGGACAATTCTATCCTGTTCGTAATACTAGGCAGGCAGTTAATTCTAATAGCCAGGCCTTCTCCATCATGAGGCTCAATACTACGCAGTACTCTAGAAGTTTTATTCCAGCTGTGACCAAGTTGTGGAATGATCTTCCTAATCGGGTAGTTGAATCAGTAGAACTTCAAAAATTCAAAGTTGGAACAAATGCTTTTTTGTTGACTAGGCGGACATGAGTCTTTTTATAGTTTATATATGACATATTTGTTTTTGATGTTGTTAATAGTTTATATATGACATGTCTGTTTTGACGTTGTTACTTTTTTTAGAATGATTTATTATTAAATTGTTCTCTTCATTTATTTATTTCCTTATTTCCTTTCCTCACTGGGCTATTTTTCCCTGTTGGAGCCCCTGGGCGTATAGCATCTTGCTTTTCCAACTAGGGTTGTAGCTTGGATAGTAATAATAATAATAATAATAATATATATATATATATATATATATATGTATATATATATATATATATATATATATATATATATATATATATTTATTTATTTATAATTGCTTTTGGCTTACAGTCTCTTGGCGATTAAATTTTCATTAAAGGTAATTGCATTAGTGGCGTTAACGTGGTACACTCTGACAACACTTAAATAATTGTCATTAATGAATACACACACACGCATACATAAATATATAGATAGCCAGATATGTGATTGAGAGAGAGAGAGAGAGAGAGAGAGAGAGAGAGAGAGAGAGAGAGAGAGAGAGAGAGAGAGAGAGAGAGAGAGAGAGAGAGAGAAATTGCTGTTAAACCTCCAAAGTTCTTATCCTCATTTCCTACTATCAAATGGAAAACAGATTCGAACCCAAGCTCATATCTTTGGAAGATGTAAATGTATACACAAAGTTAAATGTTTGTGTATCCAATGAAGACATTTTTTTTTCAGTATTTGATAGGTTAAAATAACCTCCATAGGATTTTAGACAGCCAAAAATCTCAAATATAGCCTAATAATTTTTTTTATCAACACTGAAACAATGTTGAGACATGTGACAGACGCCATCACGATAATAAATAAAAACTGAGAACGATGAATGACAATGATGGTACACTTGTATAATTAGCTGATGATGATGGATAAATTACTATCTATCCAACTAAGTTTGTTTCTGGTAATTTCAACGCATATGATTGAACATCTTGATACCAGTGTCTCCTTTGAAATAAGTCTTACTTTTTGTTCTAATTTCTTTTAGATTTGTCGATTTGGCAAATTACCCGAGCATGTATTTTTCCATTGTGCTGTGTCCTGCGTTAGAAAGAAAAATCTAAGAAAATAGACCGAAAAAGTAGTTCCTTTTAGGAGAATTTAGGTGAAATGGAAGGACACCAGTCTTGGGATTAATGATTTAGAAGCAGGAAATGGAAGGGAGGAGGCAACTTTTTGTACGATTATATATCATTCATTCTCTTGGACATTTTTGATAACGATGGGCGTCTCTTAACATTTTATACAAGTCTGGAGTCTAGGCTTCGTGCCCCGCCTTTGCTTTAGATACTAATTCATAGTTTATTATATATTTGTTGATTATTAGGTAAGTGTACTTAGTTATACAGTCTTTAGGCTGAAACAAAAGACAGATTAGTTTTATTCTTTTAATTTATGTTATTTTTGTGGAAAGTGTATACACAATCATTCATGTTGTTAATTCTTAAAGATGCTATCTACCCTATTGATCATCCTAATTTTAAAATAATTTTCTTAGAAATCGACCTAAAATAACGTCATGAATACGATTCTGATGTGGGACAAAAATCTATTTCTATCGTATACGTGATTGTGTGTTGATATCCATTATCATATTCATATGCATGAATTATCAGTGATTTGATTCAATACTACATAATTATTAGGTCAACTGGTGGATCCTGAATTTATGGAAAACTTGCTAGTGTGCTTTAACTTACTCTGATATACTCTCGAACATTTTGTGTCAATTTCTGTTGTATATACGATATACTAATTCGTAAAATACTTGAATTTTTTTTTTATATCTTTTTGTTTTATTTCATTAAGATTGAAATGGTATTCTCCAACAATTAAGTCGAAAGCTGAAATGTTCCACTTTTATCTTGACTTTCATCTTGGATAACTATTTTATGGGTAAGGTCAGGTCGTCGAGATATTTTCTTTAGATCATTTGCCAGCTGGTGGGTCGTGAACTTGTGGAAAACTTGTTAGTGTCCAGGCTTTAACCTACTCTGGTAACCTCTCCCACATTTTATGTTAATATCTATATATAGTATACTACCCTGTAAAATATTTCAATTGTATATATATATATATATATATATATATATATATATATATATATATATATATATATATATATATATATATATATATATATATATATATTAAAGTGGTAACTTCCAACACTTGCATTCAAAGCTAAAATGTTGTGCCTTCAAAATCTACTTTTATCTTGGAGAACCATTTTATGGTTAAGGCCAGGTCGTCGTGATATTTTCTTTAGATCTTCTCAATTGTTTGCAGTATGCAGTCACTGGAGATGCTTGCTTGTCATTCTGGTGAGCAGCCGTACGTCTGTTTCTGCAATTGCTTTGCGACTTGTTGCATTGTGGTTTCTCAGAAAGGATGAGCTGCGTACGGTCTTTCCTTCAGTTTACTTCCAGTTGAATTCAAACCTGTTTTGAGTGTGTCGAGATAATTATTATATGCTTTCTTTTTAATCGTGGGAAGCATAAGTTTGGCATTCGATTATCATTTTTTTTTTTTTTTTATTTGTAGGGATCTTAAAAGAAACATTTTCTTGAATATCCAAGATAAGAATTCATATTTTCTTTCAAATGAATTTATTTCAACTATTTCTCTTAAGAAAGTAAATTTCTCATTTTCTACATGGACCTTGAATCGCTTCCAATATTCTACACTATATCAAACATATGAAGGTAATATTTCTATTGTCATGCATTTCGAGACACCAAGAGGAAAAATATAACTATCTTATTTCTTCTCTCTTTTTTTTCGTTTTTCCCGTCGTTGGAGAAACGAGCTTAAAAAGGAGGTCGTTAAAGGAAGGTCTCGTTAAAGGAAGGTTCCTTACAATGGTAAACATTTGTCATTCGGGAATTGTCCGGATAATTGGAGATTTCGAATGGCCGTCTGTGGGTCCGAATGTCTGGTAAAGTGAAACCCATCTGATCATTATTTCCGGAAGGTCTTACCGAGTTCAATTTTAATTTTAAGGTTTATGGAAATTTTTTGTATTTATGACTGTTTGTATATTCCCTTAGAAGGCTCGTAATATTTTTTAAATTCTATATATATATATATATATATATATATATATATATATATATATATATATATATATATATATATATATATATATTTTTTTTTCTTTCTTTTTCAAAATATCTGCCATGTTTTGTACATATCAATATGATATAGGTTTATTTTCCTATTATTATCAAAGTATAAACTTATGTTTAAAGATATCATTGTTATATAATTGGTGTATATTTTATACTGGCATGCGGTATGATTGCTTTTACTTTAATTTTATATATAGGTATATATATGTGTATATATATATATATATATATTGTATATTATATATATATACATATATATTTATATGTATATATATATATATATATATATATATATATATATATATATATATATATATATATATATATATATATATGTGTGTGTGTGTGTGTATGCATATATAAAACCCAAGATTTTGAAAATTTCATGTTGGGCTCACAATTATCAAATGAGTTCAATGATATTTTGAACGTAACTTGTACTTGACATTATCTTGGTTCAGATGATGTTTTTTTTATTTCATTTATTTATTTATTTATTTATTTTTTTTTTTTTTAGTGGCCAAACTGGAAGTTTCCTCTTAATTTCCTGGGTTAAAGGTGCTCCTAAATGGCAGAGGCAAGGGATAGTTATAATGCTTTAGAGAATAAACATACGATCATCGCCCAAGCCCACTCCCCACTCAAGCTAAGACCATGTAGAGCAAGTAAACCTATTGGCGACACCCCAAAGCCCCCGTCCTTAGCTCACAGGGATGGACGTTTCCAATAGGCCACCATAAGCCCTTGAAGTAATTTCAAGTACATGTTGCACGTAATTTTGTATGTATCATTGTGTTTATTGTGTCTCAAGAAGAATAGTAATAGTCGCTCACCTTCTATAGGTATTTATTTTCATGTAAATGCACTTTCTGATCTGCAAATCATAATTTATGGCACATTTTACCTTCTGCAGACAAAGCTTCTGAAAGATAATTCTTATTAATGTATAGATAAGTTTTTATACAGTATATATATAATTTTATATATACATATATATACATATATATATATACATATATATATATATATGTGTGTGTGTGTGTGTGTGTGTGTGTGTTTGCATAAATTATTGTCTTTACAAGTCATTCCCCAACGGAAATTTACAAGCCCACCCCCTTCCTTACAAGTTTAGGGGAAATCGGTTTGAAGAGCGGGGTTCACTCCCTTGTCCATTCCTGGTGGCAAATTCCAGGCGTAACTTCCTGGAAAGTTCATCGAAATGCGAAACTTTTCGCGCTAACTGTCGTCCAGCTCAATACTAATTGTCTTTCCTGATCGACAGTTTCCGTTTGAAAGTTTTCCAATGACTGACCTTCCTGTTTTTTAAAGGAATTTGAATCAGGAGGAAAACAATCTAGTCGGTGTATCGCTACTGGTTCGATGTGGAATCGCTGATGGTGTGGAGTTACCCACAGGACAAAGAACGTCTTCCCTGAAGGAGAAGTCTTTGCTTGACGTTCGTCTCGACTTTATCTTCAGCAATTCCTTTTTATATAATTTATCTCATAAATGTAGAGCTTCGATTTTATTTACAGGAATCGTCTCACCATATTTTGATTAAGGCGTTGCTTTCGAGTTTCTCTTAATATGGAGAAAGAGGTGTAGTAAAACTAATTCAAGTGTTTTCTTCAATTAACGTGTTTTTTTTTTTCCATTTTTTATGTGATAAGCAATGTTGCCTTCTTTTTGAAGGATTTTGCTTTGGCTTTGGGGTAGACCGTAGTCCTGATCGGCTGCCCTGCCTGACATCGTTTTAGACACCAGTAGATTATGTTCATATGTTGTTCCAGACAAGTGTGCTGATCTATAACACAGACACATCTATTATTGCCAAAAGGAAAGGTTATCCTTATGGAAGAATCTCTTCTTTTTATTTGTTTATTTTTTTTTTTTAGGTTAACATTTTAAGAGAGAGGTATTGTCTATTCTTTTCTGTAGTTGTTCAACATAAATTGATTTGCATTTGTTTTTAAGATTGATATCATGTCCTTTTTTACTTTAGTTGTTTAGTGTAAGTTGATATGTTTGTGTTTTCTTTCTCCTCTCGAGTACTTCAGTTCATTAGAAATTAATCTTATATATTCATTTAGTCTAGTTATGTTGAGTCAAATAAAACCGAACATATTGTTTTTCCAGAATGAATTTCTGTTGACTCCAATTCCCACTATGTCATTGCTGGTACGATTGCATTCCAGACTTAGATATCTTCATCTATAAATCTCTTGTCTCCCTAGAGCAGTGCATTTTTATTGCAGCCTTGGAAATCACCTTTTTATTATTAAGTAAAATATCGATCTATTTTATCAATACATAGAAATAGTTTCATATTTGCCACTTTATTAGAAGCATGTAATAAAGATGTATGTTCATAGTTTATATAAGAAAGATCTGTTTTAATGGTGATAGCGTTCTTGAAATATTTTTTTTTAATTGTTCTTTACTTCTCTTGTAGTTTATTTATTTCCTTATTTCCTTTCCTCACTGGGCTATTTTTCCCTGTTGGATCTTTCGAGCTTATAGCATCCTGCTAATAATAATAATAATAATAATAATAATAATAATAATAATAATAATAATAATGATGATGATAATGATGATAATGATAATGATAATAATTAATAATTAAAATAATAATAATAATAATAATAATAATAATAATAATAATAATAATAATAATAATAATAATAATAATAATAATAATAATAATAAAATGGCATTGTAAAGATGAACGGTTAAGATAATGGGAAATTGACAGGACATACTATTTGACTCATAAGTTCCAAACGTCACACTACCTGTTTGTGTTTATGTATTTGAATAGTTTATGAGGTATCAAAATTTTTTATTTATTAATGAGAAACAAAAACATTATCTCATGAAAAAGTTTCCCTCCCCGTAAAAACAATTGCAAGTGCCTAGCACCATACTCAATAAATTACCTTGCTTTTCAGCTTTCCTTGAAGTCTTGTCCAATCTACGACACACCTGTTATTAGTCTGACTTTCTAATTCTGCATTTACTAAAATTGATATAATTAAAATGATAAATTTTTTGATATTATTAAAACTATTAGAATGAAAAAATATTATGACAAGTGCTGTATATTGTAAGCAATCTGTAACGGGATAAATGATGAACACGTGAGAGGAAAGAGGTTGGCTGAGAGCGTATGTTCAATGTCCGATGCGGGTCTTACTTGACAGAAGAAAAGCTAAGTCGTTTGAGAGATTCGATTTTTCAACGAAATTCAACCATTCTTCCAAGAAAAGGCATTTCATTACGAATTATCAAGATAAAACAAGGGAATAATTCAACAAAAATGTACAAAGTCAAGGGAAAATGCTTTTGAAAGTCTTTGGTCTAAGCAAGAAACAGTGGTGAGTACAAGAAGAAGACAGGAAGAGTGAGAATTAGGTTAGGAGTAAATGAAAGGAAGGAAGAGGAGGTGGAAGACATTAAATAACAAAAGACTGTCTGGGGGATTGATGGCTTGAGGCGTTGGAAGAGGAGCGAAGTGAAGTGCCCTTTGAGAAAGAGAAGTGATGGTGGGAAGGACCCGAGGATTTGACGCCATTGAAGTAGAAATTTTTCTCGTCCTACTGATAGATAGATAGATTGATGAATAGATTATTAATTAGACATAGAATTAATTTGATATACTTTACCATCAGTGGTAATCCCTTTCTGATTGGGGATACCTTAACGTGGGGAATGGGCTCGAGTATCTCCATGATCACTAAAGCTGTACTTGCCAGGGCCACCCGTACTAGGTTGGTTTGCTATGAGGGATCAGATTGAAGTCTCCCACCATCACCTATCCGCACTGGCCAGCGTGGTAATGAAAATGGCCAAACCCCAGACATGACCAAGACATGTCTGAGGTCTTTGTCCTGTAGTGAACTTGAAGTGGCTGCTTTTATTGTTGTTACTATACCATCAATGGGACATTTAGAACAAAGCTTCTATTAGTATTATTAGGAAATCCTTCTATTAAACTTCAGTCATCTATCCTTTGGTAACTGGAAAGATCTTTTGTGCTAACAATCACTTTATAAACATTTATATTACAAACGAACTCAAACGTAAATCAAATACGTGTTTATTCTCAAATAGTCATCGTGGAATAGTTTTCCTAAAACCCTTGTGTATTGCTTCAATTTCCGAGGACAAAGTTTATTATTTTTACTTTGGTAAGTTTACCAAAACTTGTACAACGCACATTAGCGGATTGTTTATTTTGGGAACTTGCTTCCAGTGGGAAACTATTTCAAAACAGTTATGATGTGTAATATGTCACATTATCGACATTCCATTTAACGTGTTGACAACACTGATAGTTTTTTCTTTTTTTAATGTCATTTTTACCTTCGCCACAATCGAAGGGTATGTATTCACCCCTGTCGTCATCTGTTTGTTTGTTTATGAGCAACTTTACACAAAAACTAATGTACTGATTTTGACCAAACTTGGTAGTCATGTTTGGTATGACCCAAGGATGAATCTGTAACATTTTGGGTAAAGTACATCAAAGTACAAGCATGCAGCAGTACTTTGAAAATAATCGCAATGTTAAGTAAATGGCTTGATGGACATGGGGGTGGCCCAAGGATAAATCCATTAGATTTTGGAGAAAATACTTTGAATAATAAGTACACAGTGGAGTTACAAGCAAAGTGAGACTGCTTGACGTGGCGAAGGAATGTTTTCTACTGTGTGCCCCTCTAGTTTCACGATATTAATATCCTTTGGAATCCTATTGTTGAATCTATTCCTGATTCTGGTGAGTAGCGTCTCTCTCTCTCTCTCTCTCTCTCTCTCTCTCTCTCTCTCTCTCTCTCTCTCTCTCTCTAAGAACTAGTTATTAACAACGACAAATGCAGCCGTTTCTAGTCCCCTGCAGGTCAAAGGCCTCAGACATGCTGTTATTCATGTCTGGGGTTTGGGCCATTCTCATCACAACCTTGGCTAACTGCGGATTGTTGATGGTGGGAGATTTTTAGGTCTGATCGCCCACAACAAAGCAACCTATAGTCAATTCTTTTTAGTGAGGCAGATTTGTACCAACTCGCAGGGGTGCCCTTTTAGCTCGGAAAAAGTTTCCTGCTCGCTGATTGGTTGGACAAGATAATTCTAACCAATCAGATAGCAGGAAACTTTTCCGAGCTAAAAGGGCACGGCTGCGAGTCAGCGCAAATGCGCCTCATTAAAAAAATACAGTATAGTAGGGGTGGCCCTGACTAGTACAACCTTGCTTTCATGGCGATACACAATCCCTTTCACCACGTTAAAGTATCACCCAATCAGAAAGGGTTAAGGATTAATAACATGTCATAGTATATTATCAGTTCCTTCACAGTTGTCAAAAGGTTTTCTACACGTAAACTTGGTATGTTTTTCTATTAATGGAGTATACACTATAACAAAAGTCATTTTGTTCTAATTGACACGGTTTTACGAGACGCTTTTGATGGCATTAATGTGTTAACATGTAAGACAGAGTAATAATAGCAATTACTGGTGTTCTAGTGGGTATCATTGTTTGGTTTTTAATTGTCATATAATTAGTATTAACAAAGAAGTATTAAGCTAGGACTGGAATATTTTCATAGTAGAGCAATGGACATGGAATACAGTGCCCTTCAAATGGATATAATGCACTGCTATCATGATGCCTACACAAACAACAAATCTTACAAGCTATAACCAACTTCTTGATACCGTGAGATATATTCATACGTAATTTGATGAAAGCGAAGATGAAAAGTCAAACTCTAATTTATAGCTTCTTCCTAAACCACAATCACCTCTAATTCCTTATCGATTTTTTTTTTTAAGACTCATCTCATTGTATTATCTTCTCATATTTCCACTTCATCCCTCTTTTTTTGTTATTCATTCTTCGTTTTCCATATCTTCCCGGCCGTCTCTGCATCTCTCTTAATATCCCTTTTCATTCTTTTATAATTGGTTTGAACTATCTTTAATTATCTGATTGGTCATAAAAAGTTGGCTTTTGGTTTAAATTTCTTATGGCCTTGATTATTCTATATCCTAAAGTGGCTCTAATGAGAGAGAGAGAGAGAGAGAGAGAGAGAGAGAGAGAGAGAGAGAGAGAGAGAGAGAGAGAGAGAGAGAGCGAATTTACCAAAAGACAGCGATAGCATAACTGCAGAAATTTATGAGAAAGAGATAGGTCAAACTGAGTAACTGAAAGCTGGCGCTGATTGTCGAAATTTATACCCTGTCCGGATGAAATTGAGGCTGAAAGGGGAGGACGAATCTTTTCTATCAAAAGGATTTAAAATATCTCGTTGTGGGAAAAGTTTCAACAGATATCTTTTACAAATTTAAATTGAAATATGATTATTGTGTAGTCAATATGGTATAGTCAATGTCCTTCAGACTCCAGAAACCTCCACCAAGGCTGTCTAATCCAACTCCATCCCTTGAGAATTCCCGTATCCTGAAACATTACTTTCCTAACTCTCCCAAAATATAATACTTGACGTGAAAACCCACTGGTTTCTTTCAGCGTCATTTTTTTTATAAACACAACCTTCTTGATATTAGTAAAAATGTTAATGACATTGTTCAGTATATATGGACCAGATTGTGGAATGATCTTTCTAAAATCACAATTGAATCTGTGAAACTTCAGAAGTTCAAATGTACAGCTAATATCTTTATGTTGGTCAGGTTGATATGTCTCTAAATTATGTATATATGGCAAATGTATCTTAACGTTGTTACTGATCTTATAATATTTTATGTTTTTTATTCATTACTTCTCATATTTTGTGTATTTTTACCGTTATTCCCTTTCCTCACTGGGGTATTTTTCCTGTTGTAGCCTTAGGGTTTGTAGCATCCTGCTTATATAAATAAAGTTGTAGCTTAGCTAGTAATAATAATAATATTTATGTTTACATTATTTCGGTTACTGATCTTAGAATATTTTTCTTTATTCATTACTTCTCATATTTTGTTTATTTGTTCCTTTATTCCCTTTCCTCACTGAGCTATTTTTCCTGTTGTAACCTTAGGGCTTGTAGCATCCTGCTTAAATAACGTTGTAGCTTAGCTAGTAATAATAAAATTTATTTTGGTTATTTCCTTTGTTATTCGTGGGTGTATTTGTATTTGCTTCATTTTTTTTTTCATATCATTTAATATATTTTATAAATTCGAGGCAATTTTGTAAAATGTTTTAAAAACCATTTATTCACAATTTTCGTTATCAATTGCTTGAGTTGATTGTTTTGACTTAGCTGTATATAAATCAGTTATTTACCTCATTATCTTATCTATTGTATAGCATGAACAAATGCAAAGTATGTCTTCAGTTAGATAACTTGATTGATTTCCTATTTAAATATATTATGTAGTTGGCAACTAAATATTTATTCGTGTCATTTTTAACAGTACTGAATATATTTTACAAACAAAATCTGACTTTCAGTGAGCCATATTCTTTACAATTTTTATTGGTTTCGGAGAAGTTTTTCAAACCTCATAACCTTAAACTGTAGCTTGTTTCATTCGTTTTTAAGCCTCACCAATAACGTGGGATGGATTTTAGTTTTCAATATGTATCTTTACAATTCATGTGAAAATATCATTCATGATTTTCCATGGAATTCGTTGTTCATTTCAAAACAGTGTAGTAACTCTAAAAAGTTTAATTACTATAGAATTTTATCGTCCAACTTAGAATCATTAATGTAAAACTCTTCACAACTTTGCCGTCAACAGAAAAAGTCGTAAAACTTTAAGAAGTATGCATCATGTTCATATAAATAAAGCAATGAATTCCAGTTCTATATAAATATTCCTCTGAAATGTTTATAGAATTCTACCACCTGTATTGCTCTCAATTTCTTGGTAAGCGATTTATTTCCGGAAAGGTTAAACCAAATATTAAATATTCACCATCATCATCATCATCATCATCACCTTCTACCCTTATTGACGCAAAGGACCTCGGTTAGATTTCGCCAGTCGTCTCTATCTTGAGCTTTTAATTCAATACTTCTCCATTCATCATCTCCTACTTCACGCTTAATAGTCCTCTGCCATGTAAGCCTGGAGCCCAGTTGAAAGTTTGGTGAACTAATCTCTCTTGGGGAGTGCGAAGAGGATACCCAAACCATCTCCATCTACCCCTCATCATGATCTCGTCCACATATGGCACTCAAGTAATCACTCTTATAGTTTCATTTTTAATCCTGACCTGCCATTCAACTACCAATATTCTTCTGAGGGCTTTCTTCTCAAGTCTATAAAGTCTGTTGTTTATTCTTACATTGTCATACCACGACTTATCTTCCGTACAGGCGATTTGATTATTATTGAATCATTAAAGAAACTTGAATATTCAGAAATTCCCTTAATGAAAGGCACGTATTGTAAATCTATTGTTAAAAGCAGGAGGAAATTTTAATTATAATGGTGTTTTCGTGTTTTTCTTTCATGCTTGGCGAGGAAAAAATCCTGCTTTGAAGCAGAATATTTATCGAGATAATGGATATTAGTAGTTGATGCTCCGGGTTAAAAATAGGGGATTATGATGCAACGTAATCTATTTTTTAGCCCAATTTTTAATACATAATGGGAAACAGTCTTTCAGGATCATTCAGTAATTTTGTTATTTGATTTATTATGATAATACTTATTTAGGCTTTTTTTTTCTTTAAGTAAACGATTTTTAAGATATTTGTAAAAGCTGCTTCGGTTGTCTGGCCACAATTTTTAATTGATTTTATAAATAATATTTCTTTCTCTAAAGATCATACGTTTTGATTTTTTGTTTATTCAACAATGAAAAGAGATTGATTGACCATTATTATCCTATTGTAACATCGACTTTATGCAAAGTGTATTTTTAGTCTTCTTCCTATGTTCCTTTTTTTTTTTTTTTTTTTTTTTTTTTTGTGAATATACGAAAATTACGGTGAGACTGATTATTGAGTTAATGTGGTGTGAAGGATCAGAGCCAATTCATTTAGAGCTGTGGTTTTATAAGTCAGCCCAAACAAGAGAGCCATTTCGTATTGAATACATTATTAAAGAAATAAAGAGTTGGGTGGAAACAATATAAGCAGATACATACAAATGCATATACAGTACTTATGTACGTATATGCATACATATGCATCTCTCTCTCTCTCTCTCTCTCTCTCTCTCTCTCTCTCTCTCTCTCTCTCTCTCTCTCTCTCTCTCTCTCTCTCTCTCTCTCTTATATATATATATATATATATATATATATATATATATATATATATGTATATATATATATATATATATATATATATATATATATATACGTATATATATATATATATATATATATATATATATATATATATTGTGTGTGTGTGTGTGTAGCTAAGTATAACTAGGTGGCTTAAGAAGTTGATAAAATGATTAGTAGCCAATTAGGTAAGAAAACAAAGTAAAAACATTTATTCATACTTTTTATAGAATTGTGTTAAATTATTGTACTGATTTTTTTTTTCGTTATTATTCAAATAGCCTTCAGCATATGCTCTACAAATAGCAAGGTTACGAACATTATCCTAAAAGTGCTTGGGACTTGGGGTATTATTTGCAATGTTACACGTAACTTTTTTTTTTTTTAAAGTAAAATAATTTCAATATTTTATATGAAAGAGAAAATTACTCAAGTTTTGAAAGAAAAGCAGATAACTTTTATTGAAACAGAAATAAGACAAGGACATGGTAGATAACCTGGAAAAGAAACCTATGTTCCAGATGAATTCCATTTTATTCTGTAGATTCCGGGTTTTATCGTTGTTTTTATTGACATCTGTTAATTGGGCCATCTCCCTCGTGGAGTTCCTCCCCTTGCCACAAGATGCAATGGAACAGGTCCTTCCGTCAGCTTCCTGAAAAGAACACAATGGAAATTATGAATCTCGGAGTCTCCTATATCTTTTCGAGTCAGACCATAAGAGGCCGGGGAGCTGACAAGGTGATTGGTTTGTTATGGAAATTTTAGGGACTAGAGAAATGGAGATGATTGAGGGAGCGGTTTTGATTTGTATGAGAGAGAGAGAGAGAGAGAGAGAGAGAGAGAGAGAGAGAGAGAGAGAGAGAGAGAGAGAGAGAGAGAGTTTGTTAGTGTTTCCTCACTTATTCGTCATCTTAAATAGACACGCCTCAGATTGCGGGTAATATTTTTAATGCCAATATTATAAGATGCTCTTTTATGGCGAATGTCAGCTGCAGAATGTAATGTTTCTAGTCTGTCCAGGAAAAGATTTAGCCAATGTTCACTCATTTGATTTCATGGAATCATATTGGTTTGTTTCTTCTTCTTCTTCTTCTTCTTCTTCTTCTTCTTCTTAATTATTATTATTATTATTATTATTATCATTATTATTATTATTATTATTATTATTATTATTATTATTATTATTATAACATCAAAATAATCTGAAATGGAAAGAATTTTCATCGCCCAACAAAGTCTTTTTTGAAAAGAGCGCTTCGATAGGGTTCTATGATGTTTGTTTTCTTAAGAAGTAAAATATGCTGATGTATTCATTATTCAGTAGTTGTGGTTTTGAAGAGGCAGCTACAAGGTTTTCTCATTCTATAATACTACAAATTTGTTTTTAAAGAAGAAAGCTCTTGCTTCCTATCGTCAGCATAAACACTCCACGTATCTTTGTAATCGGAAAATATTATCGTATGTCTGGCAAAAATTATGAAAAAATACTTGAGAAAAAAAATATAGTGTTGATTAACATTCTTTGATAAGGATTAAAAAATAATAAATGAAATATTTGTCATATCACTTTTCCTTTGTACACATTATCATACATTTGGTAAAAGTGACAGGTGAATTATACGCGAAAATAAAATTGTAGGCATTTGTTACATCTGATAATACGTTTTGTAAGTAATGCATATATAGAAAGTTAAGGTCAGTGAAGCTGAAGTATTATCAGACATCTTACACTTTTACTAGTACAATAATGATTCATAAAAAATTGTTTGGCCACGGAAGTTCTCTTGCTCGAGACTACACTAATCTATCTTATTTTCTTCCTCTTCTTATTTTGAGGTTTTTATAGTTTATATAGGAAAGGTCTATTTTGATGCTGTTATTGTTCTTAAAATATTTGAACTTCATTACTTCTCTTATAGTTTATTTATTTCATTGTTTCTTTCCTCACTGGGCTATTATCCCTGTTGGAGCCCTTGGGCTTATATCATCCTATTTTTCCAAATAGGGTTTTACTTGGCTGGTAATAATAATAATAATAATGATAATAATAATAATAATAATAATAATAAGAAGAAGAAGAAGAAGAAGAAGAAGAAGAAGAAGAAGAAGAAGAAGAAGAAGAAGAAGAAGAAGAAGAAGAAGAAAAAGAAGAAGAAGAAGAAGAAGAACAGGATGTGAAAATAGACTAAGCTAAATCATTTCATAGGTAACATTTATTTATGTCTAGTAAACATGTCACAAGCCTCCCGTGAGAAACAGTTGACCTGTTGATCTCTACACCGGAACCACCTAACTTCCGATTATAATCCTATGTGATCATATTTGTAATAAATGCTGAGATAACTAATGTCACGTTATCGACGCAAGCCTATTGTAAGTCAGTTCTACTCATCTTTTCATACGGAATGGTCTTCCAACCAAACCATCCATACTCCCGTGATGGAGCTAACAATAAATTTGTTTAAAGTTAACTTAACTTTGACTTATTTCAAGAAGTAACCTACAAGTCTAAATAATTCTATATCTCATTGAAGAAATATGAGATAGAACCACGATGTGTGCTGTGACATTCTCACACCAACAATTGGTGGCAGCGATTACAACTTTAACAACCAGAGATTACAACTATAACAACCAGAGATTACAACTTTAACAACCAGAGATTACAACTATAACAATCAACAGTTACAACTGTAATAATTAGCAGTTACAACAGTAATGAATCTACAATTATGACGAAGTATCTACGTCTACCGAAGTAATGAACTCGTCGAATATCAACTATAAATCATATATAAACTGAGGAACTGGATCTTCAATCAACATACATCATTAAAACATCCTAAGAATACGAAGAAATGTCCTTCATCTATATCATCAGGAAGTAAAACATTCAACAACGCACGACGAGAAATCAATTTGTAACATTCATCACCCAGCTAAACTCTTGCAAAACGAGAGACAGAGAGGAACTGACGTCATCGGATCTTCGCCATATTACAGAAGCTAAGTACATTCTTTATTCATTCAGTTTTTTGCAGTGAAGTGCTTTATGTCACGAGTTGATCGCCCATTATTACTGGGGTGAGTTGTTTGCAATCTTCATTTTCCTTTATTGAAGGAATCTATATTCAACTTCGGATTCTCGTCTAGAATTTTTTTCTCTTTGTGCTAATTCCGTTTTCTTTCAGAAGTTCTCGGGAAATATCTTTGTCTTAATATCATTATTTTGGGGGATTTTATTATAATCTGCAACATATCTTTATTGTGTAGTGCTTATGCGTTTACACAGTGGACGTCTGTATTCATATAGAGATTTTGATAGACTCGCAAGGAATCGAAGTGATAGAAAAAAAGTTAAAATAAACATGACGCCTCCTGTGAATCCCAGTAATCCCACTCCCGGACCGAGTAACCCCACTCCCAGTAACCCTAATCCCGTTTTAACTTTAGTAAGTGCACGTTCAGATATCTTTCCTTTTCAAGGTCGGGTCAATGGGTTCTTACCTCAGAATGTCGAGTCATGGTTATCATCAGTAGACGCTCATTTAAACGCAAAACGTATCACAGACCCATCTGTACAATTACAAGAAGCTAAAAGTTTTATAGACTTTGCTAAAGGAGATGCAAGCGCGTATCTTAGGGGAGTTTCTTTTCAAGAGGCAGTTACATGGGACGATTTCAAAGTTAGGCTACGTGCAATCTATGGCGGTGAAGAAGCTTTAGATGTAGTTTTGACATTAAGAAATACACTTAATCAAGCCTCTATGACTCAGCTTAATGTTATAGAATGGGCGGCTCTCATTGCCAACAGGCTAAATGAATATCAGGATATTTTAGGTATTTCCACATGGGTTATAGGAGATAACATCGCCGTGAAAGATTTCTTACGATTAATGTATTTAACTTGCATGACAATTATGTTGCCAGAGGCTTTAGTGCGGTGTTTTGATAAAAAACTAACGCCCGAAAGTACAGAATTAGATGTATATAAACAGATAAAGAAACACATGTCTAAGTGTACTGATCTTGATCCCTTGTTTAATCAAGTTTTTTGCAAAAAATGAAACAAAGCCACAACAAGTAAATGTAGTTAATAATAATCAAGTTGCAGGGATGACTTGTTATAATTGCAAATATCAAGGTCACTTGATTGCAGACTGTAGAACGCGATTTTGTTCAATACATAATAGTTCAACACATTCATATAGTCGATGCTACCCGCGTAATCAACAACAGAATCCTAGAAACGCCCAGTCAATTCCCCAGTCAATTCCATATGGAAATAAAAAGAAAAACCCTCAGTTTAATAAAAAGAAACAGCCAAACGTCAATGCCGTTCAAAATCAAAAACAAACAAATTGTGCTTCAAATAACTCTGTTCCTGGGCCGTCTAGCCAGAACTCGCAAGGTCAGACAAATTTTCAGAATGTGCAAAGCAAAGCAAATACCACATAATTAACTCCAATGGGGAAGAGAGTGATGTTGGGTCATTCGTATCAACATCCTTTGTATCAAATAATCCATCTAATAATTTATCAATCATTGTGAGGCAATAGATTTTCTTATGAAACACACGACCGATTCAAATAAATCAGTGCAGGTTCCCATAGATTTGCAACAAATTCACGCAATAATAAGCCAAAATGAGTTACGACCAACATTATATGCTGTAAATTTAGAACACCGATCCTTCACATTGTTTTTTGACTCTGGTAGTCTACATAATATCATGGATTTGAGGACTCATCACTTGTTATTTTCGAACTTCCCTATAGAGAAGTCCGGAGTAAGGCTCTCGGGTATAGGAAATAATGAATTAAATGCAATAGGAGTAACTCATGTTCAGTACAATGTCAGTAAGCGCACGTTTGCTGATACCTTTATCGTTGTACAAAACATTGATAAATATCCAGCTGTAATTATAGGATACCTGTCTATGGGCAATCAAAACATTATCTTAGCCCCTGCCAAACACGGCGTGTATATCTAAGGAAAATTCTTGAGTCTTCTAATACCTTAAAATCAGTTTTGGATAAAAAGGAGACGACAAATAAAACAGTAACGTAGGTTGAAGAACCAATCACTTGTCTCATGAATAAAGAAATAATATACGCGACTCAACAGAATTCTCGTTCACCCGTAATATCATCTTGCACGCAATCTATCGAGCCGAACGTAACTTCGAATATGATAGTGCGAGTAAAGAAAACTTTGCCGGGATCTGAAATATTAATCCTTTCCGACACTTTGAAAACTAACGGATTGTCCGTCACATAAGCTATTTATACAGTCGGCTCACAACAACAATGCAATATTGAAGTCTGTAACCATTTAAATACCACTTTAGTAATTCACAAAAATCAACATATCTTGGATGTAGAAGTTTATAAACATCGTATTCTTACCGTCGCTGAAATCAATCACGCTCAATCAGTTGCGGATGAATCCCTTTTGCAATCTATAAGAAATAAAATCAATGAAGACATTCAAGAAGAGGAAATTCAACAGAAATTTTTTGTTCTTCCAAGTAAATATCATGATGTTTTTTCCACTACGGATGGATCCTTAGGTAAAACGGATGTCATAGAACACCAAATAAGGTTAAAAGACAAGCAGAAAATTATATATGTACCCTCGTACAGACTCCCTATGAAATTCAAGAATGAGATAAATGATGAAGTAGGTAAAATGCTAGAAAAAGGAGTCATTAGGAAATCGAATAGCCCTTATAATTTTCCATTAATAGTTGTACCGAAAAAAGATCAAACATGGCGTATCTGTGTAGACTTCCGTCGCTTAAATAAGGAAACGATCCCTGATCGATTTTATCTTTGCTAGGTCAGAACAAATATTTTACCAGTTTGGACTTACTTAAAGGCTTTCACCAGATATCATTAGAAGAAAATAGTATCCCATACACTGCCTTCAGCATAGCCAGGGGACATTATGAATTTTTGCGTATGCCTTTTGGTTTACGTTGTGCTCCCATAACATTTACTAGAATGATTAACATAGTGTTTGGAGACTTGTTAGGTGACACATTGCATGCATATATGGACGACCTTGTAATCTTTTCTAATACCCTAGAAGAACATCTACGTAAACTGGAACTAGTGCTATAGAGATTAAGACAGCATAACTTAAGGGTAAAGATTAGTAAGTGTAAATTCTTCAAAACAGAATTAGTCTATATAGGTTTTACGGTGTCTAGCCAAGGTCTTAAAGTAGTCCACGATAAGGTGTCGGCTATCCGTAACTTTCCGATACCTACTAATGTCAAGGGAATACAGCAATTTTTGGGTTTTAGTGGATATTACAGGCGTTTTATACGCAATTATTCAATAATAGCCGCTCCCCTAACTGATCTTACGAAGAAGGGCGTAGATTTCATATGGTCTGAGCAGCATCAACAGGTGTTTAATACCTTGAAAGATGAACTGTTTAGTTCTCCTATCTTAAAATTTCCTGACTTCGGTAAGGAATTCTTCATTGCAACAGACGCCTCAGACCTAGGAGTAGGTGGGGGTATTGCTTCAGCAATATGACAAACAGTTTTTCCCGATAGCTTTTTATTCACATAAATACGCAGTAATAGACAAGGAAGGGCTAGCTCTTGTTAATTCACTTGTGCATTCTAAGTTCATAATATACGGCTATCCCGTCAAGGTTCTTACTGATCATAAGCCCCTAACCGACTTCTTTAAAGGCTTTAGTCACAGCCCCAAATGAACTCGGCGGCATTTGATCATCCAAGACTTTGGTGCGATGATCGGGTATTTACCTGGGAAAGCAAATATCATTGCTGATGCATTATCACGCAACCCCGTGTCATCTTGTACGGAGCCATTAGCTGAATTAATAGATATATCAACATCCATGCCTATTGTTAAAACTGTATCTGAACAGGAAGATCTGGGCTGGAGCGCTGAACTAATACAGACTGAGCAAAGAAAAGCTCAGAAATTAGAAAAAATCATAAATGCTTTGAACGGAAATCCTAAGGAAAAGGAATATATAAAGTATACGCAGCAGAATTATATAATCAAAGATAATATTTTGTGTAGATCCGTGACAAGGAAAACCCGCAATACACCACAGGTGACTAATGACGAGGTTGTGGTACCAATCTCACTTATACCCAAAATTGGTTGCATGCAAATCCATTGCATGGACACCCGGGGTTCTCCATAATGTCACAGAAAGCCAAATCATTGTTTTATTGGAATATGATGCTTACAGATATAAAAAAGCACATAGCTAATTGTCGCACTTGTCAGGAAAACAAAGGGCACACGAAGACACCTGTCAGCCTAGGGGCTTATCCCGTGCCCAATCAACCCTTTGAAAGAATACATTTAGATTCATTAACAGGATTTTACGAGTCAGACAGAGGAAATAAGCACCTCTTCGTAATTATAGATGCTTTGACTCGATATACAGAACTGATAGCGCTTAAAACTAAAACCGCGATCGAATGCGCTAGGAAGTTTTACGAGTGCTACATTTGTAAACATGGAATTCCACACATGATAATCTCAGACTCGGATGGAGAATTTAATAATCATTTCCTTAACTCATTGTGTGAATTCCTATGCATAAAGAAAATCAATACCATGGTCTAAGCACCCAGAGTCGAATGGGCTAGTGGATAGAGCGAATAGGAAAGTTTTAAACATATTAAGAGTTACACTAGGGGGATAAGACCCCAACTGGGATATTGCCATACCTGCGGTACTAAGTACCCTGAATCACTCATATCATGTATCTATTAAAATGTCGCCGCACGAGGCACTCTACGGTACCCCAGCTAGAACGCCTTTCCATGTATTAACGCCTACAACTAATTTATCAAATCCGTTAAAGGATGTTATAAATGCAAGCATAAGTCGTTATGATATCCTTCGAAAGAATTTAGAAGAATCACAAATTATAATGAAAAGGAATCATGATAAAATAGCAAAGCCAACTAAAACATATACCGTGGGTGATAATGTATACATACAGGTAAATGTACGTAAAGGACTCAATTACAAACTGACTCCTAAGTTTGAAGGCCCATTTAACATTTTGGAAACATTAACAGCCAAAAGATTTAGAGTTCAAAACGTATCCCAATCCACTGATGAGAGAATTGTACCATTGGCTCACATAAGAAATTGAAATAAGAAAGAAGTGAGGGAAATTTTTGTATCTATGAAACTTGTATGATATTTGTATGTAAATATTTTTTTTTTCTTCTTAATACAGGAGTTACTACATATATCTTTCTCATTGCAGGTTTCCAAAATGAAGTTTTTATTGTTAGGAGTGATATTGTTCGCTCAGACATTTTTTTTGTGTAGGAAGAGCCCTAAAACCAAAAATATAGATTTTAAATATGGCACTATAGTAGAGAGAACAGAAGACGTTTTTATTACAGGAAGCAATATAATTATAGAAGTTAATATGCAAGCGATTTTCCTCCCAGAGAATGACGTCACTAGCTTAAAGAGCGACCTGTCAAGGTTTGCTGCTTCATTAAATGAAATGCATCGACGACATTTTCCCTTCAATACAGAGAGTTCGCTTGCACCAACACTAAGCGTTGCAGAAATGCTATCATACCTCTTGCAAAATAAGACTGACGAGGCAGAAGCTCTGGCTCGTGACCTACTGATGTGGACAGTGCGACACAATAACCTTGAAAGACCTAACCCGTTTATTTTTGCCGCACTAAACATCTTTGGATCTGTTGCAAGTTTAGGCTTAGGAATTTCAAATCGTCTTAAAATCAGTAATCAAAATAAGAAAATTGACTTTTTAGAACATGAAAACGAACTAGTTTTATCAGAACTAAGGAATCAATTAACATCAATTAATCAAATAATGAGTTTGGTGAACGAACATTCTAGTAATATCAGTCAGATTATGGAAGTACAAAACTTGCTGGCAACGTTAACGTATTATAATTCAAAAATAGATCATATCCATACTAAAATTTCACATTTTATTGAGAAATCAAAAGACTATGTGGAAGCTATTACGTTAGCAACTAAAGGTGTTTTATCACCACATCTTTTGCCAATAAAAGACCTAACTTTAATTTTGGAGAACGGACGGAAGAAAATAGGTTATGGTCCTTTTTTTGACACTCATAAGTTAGAATTTTATTATAGCTTAATTACAGTAAGCATTGAAAATTACAGGATCATGATTACAGTTCCCTTTGATTCTTCCGATGCCTGGCAATCATACAAAATATCACCATTCCCAACTTTCATGATGAATAACTCAAGTCCAGTAATATCCAGTTTGACAGGACACGTATTGATTTCCCCTGATAAGGAAACAAATACGGTCATTAGAGACTTAGATAAATCAAGTTACTGTTCAGAAGCAAGGAATAATAAAGTATGTACAGCTGACTCCTTTGAATTCCATCATGTATCAATGGATTCATGCGAGTTAGGTATAGTGCTAAACGGTGCTACCTCCCATACATATGAAGATTGTCTGAAAAAACTTTATCCTTTTGACGATAATAAGTTCAATTACAGATTGAACAACGGCTCGTGGATACGATACGACAAGGCCGGCTTCAATGTATCATGCCCAGACGGATCCACGTCCCACTCTCAGGTCTTCGTTGCAGCTGACGGTTGCATCGGTACGTCCACGAATTACACGGTCCAAGGAATCAACTCTATCATCAGGGAACGGACCTACTTCGCAAATTTCACGTGGACCAGTACAATCCCATCCTTACCTCTCCCATACAACGCACGAGTGGCTAATCGGTTGATGAAATTAACCGAGATGGACCACCTGTCACCGACTTATGTAGGGGAGAATCTTCATTTCTACGTGTTGCTGGCATCAATCAGCGTTACGGTGATGATGTTTATCGCCGTTAGCATCTTCGTTTGGTGTAGATTAAGGCAAAAACAGGTGGAGCTTCAGAGGAACGTTTTGCCATGTCCAGACAACACTCCTATTGCTTTGGAAGCATTTACATTTAGAGCCGTTTGAAATTGGCCATTTCACTTGACTCGGGGGGTAAAATTGTCTGGAACTGTGAATTGTGTGAAAAGCGGTCAGTACGCTAGTAATATGTAGTTGAAGAGACTCCAGGACATTGCATTTTATTAACAATTTAAAAGTGTTTTATGGGCACCTAATAAAATATTGTAGCCCTATATGTTAAAAAAAATATCTTTTGGCCATCTAATAAAATATATAAGCTATATATATATATATATATAAACATATATATATATATATATATATATATATATATATATATATATATATATATATATACATATATATATATATTTATGTATATATATATATATATATATATATATATATATATATATATATATATTTATGAAACCGTGGTGCGTGTACGTACCAGGAATTTTTTTGTGCACATTAATATCAACTTTGATGTATTTATATCTCTACCAAGGTAACAAATATTCTAAATCGGTTACTAATGAACAATCACATCAATTTGATGTAATTATATCTTTACCAAAGTAACAAATATTCTGTATCAGTTACTAATGAGCAATAATATCAATTATAATAATCTGTATCTTTAACAAAGGTAACAACTATTCTTTAACAAGTTACCAATTCATATGTACATTTAATTTTTTTTTTTGGTACCTCATAATCATTTGCTAGCAATATGCCATATATAGATCTGTATTTTCCATGCATTTTTCTTTATTTTTGACTATGTCCGTTAGGTATGTATTTTTTTAATATACCTTTTTTGCATATTCATCCTTAATCACTTTTTTATGGCTATGACTAAAATATATATCCAGTCAAACTCCTAGGAAACATTTTTTTAACGTAATTTTAATGTTCATATACTTGAAGGTAGCTGTCCGAGCTAATGTAATGATAATACATTGATAAACCAATGACCCAAGGGATCATTGGAGAGTTGGAGTGTGACGACAGCCATAAAAGGATGTGAAAATAGACTAAGCTAAATCATTGTATAGGTAACAGTTATTTATGACTAGTAAACATATCACAAGCCTCCCGTGAGAAACAGTTGACCTGTTGATCTCTACACCGGAACCACCTGGCTTCCGATTATATTCCTATGTGATCATATTAGTAATAAATGCTGAGATAATTGAAGTCACATTATCCACGCAAGCCTATTGTAATTCAGTTCTACTCGTCTTTTCATACGGAATGGTCTTCCGTCCAAACCATCCATACTCCCGTAATGGAGCTAACAATAAATTTGTTTAAAGTTAACTTAACTTTGACTTATTTCAAGAAGTAACTTACAAGTCTAAATAATTCTATATTACATTGAAGATATATGAGATAGAGCCACGATGTGTGCGTATGACATTCTCACACCGACACATATATATATATATATATATATATATATATATATATATATATATATATATGTGTGTGTGTGTGTGTGTCTGTGTGTGTCTCATAAAAGATCATGCAATTAGTGTTGAGTGACGACGTTTAAGGTACAGTACGAATGAGGATAAAGGAAACACTGAAATACAGTACGTTTAGTATAATTTCATTT
This sequence comes from Palaemon carinicauda, assembly GCF_036898095.1. Lineage (NCBI taxonomy): Eukaryota > Metazoa > Arthropoda > Malacostraca > Decapoda > Palaemonidae > Palaemon > Palaemon carinicauda. The sequence continues at coordinate 42,287,709 of NC_090742.1, forward strand.
CTTTGTTGTTTTCTGTTACCGCTATTCATGCATAAAATTATTGATATATATATATATATATATATATATATATATATATATATATATATATATATATATATATATATATTGTGTGTGTGAGTGTTCGTATCAAATTGAAAATTCGACCAGTAAATGAATAAAGCTTTCACCAAACATGATAAAGAACTTATGATTATTAAACAATACACTTCATTGCAATTTAGAACCTTGTTGATGAATGATATGTTTTTATAATTTTTAATTGTTGTTTCAGTAGTTATATTACTTGAGCGTTGAGTTCAATAAGAAGAAATTTGACGTCTTTTTATTTTTATAGGGCAGAAAAAATTCCACATTTTACAAATAATTGTAAATAAACACCACGAAAGGCTTGTAACATTTTCCTTGATTGATATAATTTCATTTAGAAAAAAATATTTTATTGTAAATGATTTTTAGATATTCAACCAATTTTTTTCATGTTTTGGCCGCATCAATGTAATTGTGGAACACAATGGTGGAATAACGAATACAGAGCATTCATATACATATACATATACATACACATGTTCTTGCATTGCTGCTCCCCCCCCCCCCCCCTGCGTTCACAAATACAGTAACTTATGTCCAGCAATAAAGGATTTTATGTGTTGTGGGGATAAAGAATTATTTTTGGATAGGTTATTGTCCATGTAACAATACGTGCTCTCTCTCTCTCTCTCTCTCTCTCTCTCTCTCTCTCTCTCTCTCTCTCTCTCTCTCTCTCTCTCTCTCTCTCTCAGTGCTTATTTATATTACATGAAATCTACCCCTCACATTCACCAGGTAAATGAAAAAATAATTACCTTTTTTTGACAATAGGAATTGCTCAAAATATTGTTTTTAATTCCAGTTAAGTACACCTCGTTGCAGTTGAATCTTCTTGTCATAAATCATTTTTGAAATAAGCATTTTGATATTAACTTACGCCTACTGGCACTTCTAAAGGTTTACTATTGTATAATACATCAAAAAACCAAATCCATGTTATATATTGACGAAGCTTTTTTCGGTTAACGGTTACTTTATATTCCCCGGTTTATAAACCGTATAACAGGGCGCTACCTGAAATAAGAATTTGAGTTTTATTTATTGGATTTTTTTTTTTAGATTAGCTCTACCTTTTATTGACGCCAGACTGAACGTACTATGGAGAGAGCAGCGCTCTTTGAAGAAGCGTAATCATACGTCCTATCGTTAAATTTTTCTTTTGGGGACTATGTACACAGAATTAATCAGATTTCTCTCAAGTGAACAGTAATTATATATATATATTATATATGTATATACACATATGTATATGTATATGTATGTGTATATATACATATATATAAATATATATATATATATATATATATATATATATATATATATATATGTGAGTGTGTGTGTATATAGATATATATATATATATATATATATATATATATATATATATATATGTATATGTATATGTATATATATATATATATATATATATATATATATATATATATATATATATATATATACTGTATTTATTTCTATATATTTATAATCAGACACTTGCTTTGCTTTATATATGTATATATATATATATATATATATATATATATGTATGTATGTATGAATGTTTATATGTATATATGATATATATATATATATATATATATATATATATATATATATATATATATATATATATATACTGTATATACATACAAACCACCTCTGAAGCTAAGCTTCATGATATATAGGTATTATTAGCTCTCCTTAACATTAATTATCCCTTTACTGTGATTACAATACGCTTTTGACATTCCCTTTACTCATCTTTATAAGTCACTGTTGTCTAAACTATCAACTTCACCGATCGCTTTATCTCCTTACAGATGACTTCGCTTGCATTATTTTTATCTCATCTGGTCGTTTCGTATGTTCACAGGTGGCGCTGTCAAGTGTCTCAGGGCTGTTGAGGAGGACGCCCTCCGAGATCTCCCTGGTAAGTATTCCTCATTTGGTTCTTCCTTTACGACTCTTTATGGCTTTGTGGTTCCCTTGAGAGGAGGAATTTCCATCCTCTATGTTTGCTTACCGAGGCTCTGTGTTGGTGTTGTTATCCATTTTGTTCAGTATTTCGTAGATTCGTATATTTTTTATATCTTTATTAGAATGATTTTGAAGTGGTTAATTGGGTCATATGAATTTATATTTATTTTCTGCTTTCAAACGGAATTATGATAATAAGTAATTCATTTTTTTTTAATACTGGTTAATGCCCGTTTCAAGCTATTACGCAAGTCTCCTTCTACGGGCTGCCAACGCCAGAGCCCCTGTCTTACACAAGGTAAGGCAATCTATACAGACAAGTCTCCTCTCCCTTGTTTATTCTACGATTACATCCATCATAAACTGTGATGGAACTAGAATTTATATCGCCTGTCTAAACGACCAGGCGTTTCGTTATCAAGGTAATAGTTCGTTATAATAGTTATTTTTTTTTTTATGTATTAATCATTTTTTCCATATATTTGACCCACGCGTATGTGTCCAAAGGGTAGTAAGACCTTTTTCAAGGGAAGCCCATGTGTGGAGAATGAATAATTTCCATTTTCTGAAGTTGATTCTTAAACGATAAATTCTTATAAATGAAAGATTTCCCATTCCATTGAGTTTCTCACCTGTGCAGTGAATGAAGGACAGTGACACATTCGCTATATTTCACTGTTCTTACTGTTTAAAGGTTTAAATGCCACTCATGAATGGCAGAAGCAAGGGAGAGGGACATTGCCCTAGCAAGCAGAACAATGCCATATATACATATGATCAGCACCTAAGCCCCCTCTCCAACCAAGCTGGACCAAGAAGGACCAGGCAACAGATGCTGATGACTCAGCAGATTGACCTATAGGCTCCCGCAATCCTCGTATCCTTAGCTCACAAGGATGGTAAGGGTGCAGAGACGAATGGAACTAACGAGTTTGAGCTGGGCTCGAATCCCAGTCTGTTGTTCCCCAGTAAGGGACGTCACCACATCGGCCACCCCAACCCGGTAGATAAGCTTCCTTTCTGTTCTTATAATTTGAAAAGACATTCCGTTTAGGAACACCATTCCACAACTTGGTCACAGCTGAAATAAAACTTCTAGAATACTGTGTAGTATTGAGCCTTATGAAGGAGAAGGCCTGACTACTAAAATTCATTGCATCCCTACTATTCCAAATAGGATGGAACTGTCCAGGAAGATCTGAATGTAAAGGATGATCAGAATTGTGAAAAATATTCTGCAATATGCATAAGGAACTAATTGAACTACAGTGGCAGATAATAATATCTATGTCTAGAATAAGAAATTTAATAGACCGTAAGTTCCTGTCCAACAAATTAAGATGAGAATCAGCAGCTGCAGACCAGACAGAAGAACAATACTTGAAAAAAGGTAGAATGAAGGAATTGAAACACTTCTTCAGAATAGGTTGATCACCGAAAATCTAAAAAGACTTTCTCAATAAGCCAATTTTTTGTGCAATTGAAGAAGACACTAACCTAATGTATATCTCAAAAGTAAATTTGCTGTCAAGAATCACACCTAAAATAATAATAAAAGTTATACACAGTTAAAGAAACATTATCAGTGCCGAGATCTGGATGTTGAGGAGCCACTGTGCTTGACCTATTTACAATCATACTTTGAGTTTTGTTGGAATTCAACTTCATGCCCCATAATTTCCACTATGCACTAATTTCAGTTAGATCTTTATTAAGGGATTCAGCAACCCCAGATCTACATTTAGGAGATGTAATTGATGCAAAGAGTGTAGCATCATCTGCATATGCAACACTTTTTTCTAGGCCAAACCATATGTCATGTGTATATAGTATGAAAAGTAATGGACCAAAAACACTACCCTGAGGAACACCAGGTATCACATTCCTTTACTCACTATGGTGCCCATCAACAACAACTCTGCAATCTATTGCTTGAAAATTCAGTAATAATGATAAGAAACGACCCACCCACTCCCAACTGTTTGAGTTTGAAAACAAGGGTCTCACGATTAACACGGTCAAAGGCAGCACTAAAATCAAGATCTATCATATGAACTTCCTGACCACAATCAATGGATTTCTGTACAGCATTGGAGATTGTAAGAAGGGCATCACATGCTCCAAGGCCTTTACGAAAACCAAATTCCAAACTAGGAAACAGATGATTACCTTCAGCAAACCTATTAAGATGTTTGTCAAAAGACGTTCAAAAACTTTAGATAATATGGGAGTTATGGAAATTGAGCGGTAATCAGTTGGACTTGAGCTACCGGAAACACATTTACGTAATGGAGTAACATTACCAATTTTCCAAGTGCTAAAAGCTCCTCTTTCTACTAACTTGCGCAAAATAACAGATAACTTTGGAGCTAAGAAATCTGCAGATTTTATAAATATCAAAGGAAACATACCATTTGGGTCTACACCTCCATAAGAATCAAGGTCCATCAAGAGAACTTTAATTTCATGCGATCGAAAACAGGAAAACAGGAATGAGGGATATCAAGTTTCTCATTACTCTGTTTACTGTCAAAAACACCAGCCAAAATGGTTGCTTTTCCTTTGGACAGTGAGTGACTGAGCCATCTGGTTTAAGTAAAGAAGGAACTGTTGCATCTACAACAAAGAGTGCAGATTTAAGGGTAGTCCACCACTTACGTTCCTGGGTTGTACCAGAAAGGTTTTCTTTTATGGATGAATTGTATTCCTTTTTAGTTGAAGTATAATATCTGAGCAAAAGCTCTAAGCTGAGTATAGTTATTCCAAGTCAAATCTGATCTGTTACCCTTCTAAAGATAGGCCACCAGCTTCTCAAAATAAGCACGTCTACAATCATCATTGAACCATGGTTTGTCCTTCACTTGGTACCTTAGAACACGAGAAAGGATACGCCTATCAATTATATTGACTAGATTCATAAAAAGATTGCTGTCGTTCTAGAAGCTTGAATGTTTCTAGGTAATTTTTACCTCGAAAATGATGTTCATGGCAGATTGTAAAGCAAGACATTTTCCATAGATGATAGAAATCATTAGTACCATTACAGGCTATAGAGTAAACTGCCTCTTTGAGTCATTACTCCAAGAATGGAATAATAAGTTGCTTCAGTGTCATCATATCTGAGTAAGCAAGTTTTCCGGATAGTAAATAATTTTTTCACATTACTTGATTTTACAATTTGTAGAAAAGTGGATATTTTTGAGGGAACAAAAGGAAGAATGCTTTAAAACTTACAATCCAAAACATCTCTCTTGTTTTATTCATTACCATTTGAATTTTTATTTTAAGTCCTCCCTAAGTTTCTATTCTGATCTTTGTTCCTTCCCTTGAAACCTCATTTTAGCAAAAATTCTCTTGTATTTATTTTTGTGGTCTTCATTTCTTAATATTATTCATCGTCCATTCTCTGTCCCTCTTTCTCCTCCCCAATCCTCCTCCTTCCCTCTTTATTATACATCCTTCCTTTAGAGACAACAAGAAATTGGTTTCCTAATCCTTTCCTATTTAATTGGATTGACAAATAGGCTCTTGATTTACATTCCCGGTCATGATTATGTCCTTGATTGGATCCGTTGAGAGAGAGAGAGAGAGAGAGAGAGAGAGAGAGAGAGAGAGAGAGAGAGAGAGAGAGAGAGAGAGAGAGAGAGAGAACTATTGATGAAACGGAAAATAGTTCCGAAAGACAACGAACCCCATAATTCCTGACATTTTGGATGACAGCGGGGAGGGGCGAAGAAGGGAATTGGAAGTCTGAAATGATTGTGAAAGAATATCAGAACGAAGCTGTAGAGAGAGAGAGAGAGAGAGAGAGAGAGAGAGAGAGAGAGAGAGAGAGAGAGAGAGAGAGAGAGTTGGCATCTGTTGCCAATGACAAAGATTTTTTTGTTAGCCTCTGAATTTCATAATGAAGTCGATATGTAGAAAAAGTCCATGATGGATCTAACCATTACAGTTGTTTGGTCTGCTTCGTTTTTTTTTCTTTACTTAGGCTGTTTTTATATTTCACCGAATGCCTTAGTTAATTGTTCTAAGATTTTGTAATTTTTTTTTTCAAAGCTTGTAATTTGTTTCTTTTGATATGATTAACTTAATTTTCATGATTCTATTCCGCCGATGGCAGTGTTCTTGGCTTAGATTTAGTTAATTTCTTTGGTTATAATGTAAAGAGGGCTGGTTACGTTTATAGATAGCCTAGAGTCCTTTTTTTTCAAGAATCATAATAGCCTTATTAGATACAGATAAAATGAGATGAGACTTTCCATTTATAATCACGTGGATATTGTTATTGATGTGACACTCGCTTTCTGAGCTTAACCTAAACTTTTGTTTCTTTGCATTATTATATTCATGTAGTTTTGTCATTAATATAGCAATGTATGATCAACTCCCCACAACTATAGCTTTGTCAAGTTTATTCAAACCATTCTTTTAAGAGTGGCTCGTTATCTCTTGTATGCACAACTTTATCTCCAACGAAGTATATAATCCTTGAATATACGCGTGATTAGATTATTATGCAAACAAAAGTTAGCCGCTAGTGGAGAGAGAGAGAGAGAGAGAGAGAGAGAGAGAGAGAGAGAGAGAGAGAGAGAGAGAGAGAGAGAGAGAGAGAGAGAGAGAGAACTAAGTTTTCTTTATGCAAACGTGAAATTACTTTATATCTCAAAGACAATACATAAAAAGCTTATTTCTAAAATTTATCTTAGGATTCCCATTCACCAATTTCTTCGCGGTAACTTTAAACTACTGATATTGTTGCACAGTTCTGTGAAGAGTCATCAACGTAACATTACAGAGATGTCGTAAAAGATAGAAAAAAAAAATATAGGCATGTAGAGTAGTTAGCTTCTTTTTCTCTGTGATATTTTATTACCCAAGCTCATTCTCCCCCACCCCTCCCTGAAAAAAAAAAAATATTGTTGCAAAAGCGTCCTATCATATTTATCATTTCAACAATCTTGCAACCATTATGTTTTCTTTGAACAAATGAATTAATATAACTCTTATTATAAGCAAAGGCTTGGAGATGAAGAACTTTATCATTTTTTATTTTCATGGTGACTTTCAAGTTATTATGACCCTCGAGTAGATTTGTTACGATATGACTATATTTTTAACCAGATTCTTGTTTTGATGTTTATTAGTTTTATTTTCCTTTTCATCTTTTGCAAAGGATTTTAATCATTCCAAGAGTAATATTTGTCACGTCAATAAGTGTTTACTGTAGATATTCTCTTAATAAATAACTTCTTAGGATTATTTTCACATTATAAGATTCATGTTATTCATTCGTATCGTACTGAAACTTAGAAGCATAAAAGTTAAATTCTTCTAATCAAACATACACACACACACACACACACACACACACACACACACACATATATATATATATATATATATATATATATATATATATATATTACATATATATATATATATATATATATATATATATATAATATATATATACAGAGAGAGAGAGAGAGAGAGAGAGAGAGAGAGAGAGAGAGAGAGAGAGAGAGAGAGAGAGAGAGAGAGAGAGAGAGATCTGGTTATTAAAAAGAATCCTCCATGAAGACGAGAGATAGTATGTTCATCCTCATTACGTTGACAATTAAGTATAGATGTCTATTTATTTATTTTTATACACATAGGTAATTAATTGGATACGCATTTTTTAATATTCAAAAGTTTAGATTTTTAGTTTGAGATTTCCATTGATTATATATTATGAAATAATATTTTTTGTATCTAAAATCAAAATTTAATCTTCAGCCATAGCTCTTAATGTCATTTCGATATTCACGTTCCCATGGCTGATTCATAACAACAATTATTTATTTTTTTTTACATTTAGATCATCAGAAAACTGCACTAACTTATTATTGTGCAATAAAAGGTCCAGAAAATGCGCTATTGTGACATTCGTTGACGGAGAACGAGTTTGTGCCTTGTTTCATCGTCGTAATAGTGGCTTTTATGGCTCAGTAAGTGCTTCAATTGGATGTGAAGTGTTCTGGCATCTTAACGACTTTAGTCATTGCTCATTCAATGTTCTTTTTTTTTTAGGTACACTGCTTGTTATTCTTTTATTCTTCCATTTTTTTTAAAGTAGAATCATTCTCCTACCATTTTTCATTCATCATCATCATCCGTGACTAGTCCACTGGAGGACAAAGGCCTCAGTCATGTCCATCTACTCGCGTCTCTTCTGTTTTTATATGCCAGTTTTTACCAGCAAATATTCTCAGCTCCTCAATCCATCGTCATATTTCTTTCCCTGCTTCTCTTTCAATATCGAGGGACCCATTCTGTTATTCTTAATGTACATCGATTATCTGTCATTCTCATTATAATTGTACAGTAATGCACATAAAGAAATTGGTATAGTTTTTGTTATGAAAAAAGAAGTGTTAATTTCCTCGAAATAAATAGAAAATAAAAGTAGTCTCGCAACGAATGACACCTACGCATCCAGTCTTTGATAAAGATCTAGATTTTACGGTTGCCTTTATTAACACCAGTCTCTAGGGCGCCTTTCCCTTCCTCCGTCATGGAGGCAATGAAACCAACGCATCCGTCAGACTCTGGAAAGAATACAATAGAGCTTATGGCTCCTGGAATCTCCTCCGCCAATCAACCCTTCGAAAACCTTAGAACTGGCGAAGTGATTGGCTTGTTATGGAAATTTAAGGACGAGAAATATATAAACTTTATCGGAGGCGGTTTTGATTTTGATTTCCATATTCTTATGCGATACAGACAGCCAGAGACAGACTGACAGTGTATAAAGGAAAATGCCGTGTTCTTTTTCATCTCTTACAATAAAATGATGCAAGAGAATATTTTTAAATTAGTAAAGAAACGATCCCAGCGGTAATTCTATTAAAGAAAGATCAGGGGATTGTTACAAAACAGAGAGAGAGAGAGAGAGAGAGAGAGAGAGAGAGAGAGAGAGAGAGAGAGAGAGAGAGAGAGAGAATTCCTTCTGTACCTAATCTCCCCTATATAATAAGAGCAATGCTTCTGTCTACCTATCTATCTATCTATATATATATATATATATATATATATATATATATATATATATATATATATATATATATAGCATACATATGTATATATATATATATATATATATATATATATATATATATATATATATATATATATATATATATTGTGTGTGTGTGTATTTATAGATATTTCTTTCCAATCACGCTCAGCTCTCCGGGAGAGGGGATAGTCATACCTTGGTGCGAGGGGACCGCATGTGTATGTGCATATTTATATATATATATATATCAGTCATTTTTAACAGGTCACCTACACTAGTATAATATACTAATCAGAGAGTGCGATAGTTCCTTTGTGTCAGTAGATTACAAAACATTATCAGATTTATTTTAGAAATTTTTTCTTATACAGATTCGCGAGACATGTTTGCCATAGATATATCTGCAGCATCTTCGTTGCCTAAGTTTTCATTCATATGGTTTTCTCATTATGATGCACATTTCTTGTAAATCATAGGTGTAATATATATTATTACAGGAAATAAGATACCGAAGTTAAAATAATCTCAATATTCAATTATTCTCAGTATATTGCTTGAATAGTAATTTTTTTAAATTATTATTTTATGATTCTTCATAGTTTTCTTCTCTGGCAACATGATTGTTTGGTACTAACAGATAGGCTAGGTGAAAGCAAGAGAAGTTTATTGAACAGATAACGATATTGTATACAAACAGTTGAGGACAACAATGTCATAAATATTCAATCAATATGAAACATGCCACGGCAAGCTTAAAAGTGTTTCTCTATTATCTCTGCGGGAGAGAGCGACAGATGAAAATCTTTCAGCAAAAGTAAACCTTTTTTTTTAATTCATGTGAATTTTCTTAATTTGGGTGTTAAGAATTGCGTTTACTTATCATATTTCATAAGTGTAAATATGAATATATTTTTTAAGTATTGAAAATACTATAGTAACGTGTTAATTTTTTATAAGTTTTGAGAATATCCAAGTAATGTGTAATTTTATTAGTGTTGAAAATAATGATGTAACTGGAATATAAGTAAATTGAATTGCAGTTTTTAGCCATATATTATCATTATGAAATGTTATAATAAACAACTTTAGGAATAATATATAAGCCACATCGAGGTGTTTTTGAGTTTTTGTATGGAATCAAATTGCGCCATAATCAAAGAGCAAATATTATCTGACTAAATTCAGTTCTATGAAGTTTGTCATTTTAATGGCAAAGTAAATCATTCTAATGTATTCATTATCGAATAACCATTGCCTTGATAAAGGGACAAAAAGGATTATTCTTATTTCTGCGATGTTCCAGAAGACTTTTCAAGAAAATGTGTATTCTCTGCATTATTTTTCATTATGCATTTTAAGATATAAAGATATTGTTAAGATCTTTATAACAATTGCAGTGAAATCCTTTTCCCAATAGTTAAGCTTAATTTTTAGTTGTAAGGTTCGTTAAAATTTTTATTATTATATCCTTTAACAAATTTTCATGTTTAATAATCATAATGAATAGTCTTTTGTCTTCCCCTTAATTGTGTAATGTTTATTACCGTTAGGAAACTTTTATACTTACGCACACACACACACACACACACACACACACACACACACACACACACACACACACACACACACATATATATATATATATATATATATATATATATTATATATATATATATGTATATATATATATATATATATATATATATATAAATATATATGTATATATATATATATATATATATATATATATATATATATATATATATATATATTTGAGTGGGGGTACCTTAACTTAGAAATTTTTTTGTGTATTGTAATGATCAGCAAAGCTGTACTAGTCAGAACCACACATACTAAGTTGGTTTGCTGTAGGGGATCAGACTAAAATCTCCTACAATCACCAGTCCGGAGTGGCCAGCGTGGTGATTAAACTGGCCATACCCACTGCCTTTGTCCTACAGGGAACTAGAAATTGCTGCATGTCCGTAAAGAGATATTTATACCCCAAAAAGATTAATTCATCTTCATATTTCAAATGTAAGATGTAAAGTTGACATCCTAAGCCAGGGCCTTGCTTTCCTTATTCATTATTCATAAGTATCCATTACTACTGCAAAATACTCGTTACAGATGTGGTAAATGAGAATTTGCAGATCATCAGGAGAATGAAAAATTTATTTAATAACTATTTTACGACGATATACTTTCCTTTAAGTAGGATAATTAATTCTTTTTCGTCCACAATTACAAGATTTTTCTTCCATAGGAGATAAGATCACTAACTCCTCAAGTTTATAGAAGGCAGAGGTCATTAGCATGGTAGGCCTATTATTAGTCATTTCATGACCAAACTTAATGTTAAAACTCTCTCTCTCTCTCTCTCTCTCTCTCTCTCTCTCTCTCTCTCTCTCTCTCTCTCTCTCTCTCTCTCTCAAGTATAGGATAAATATTAAATTCAAAGTTGATTTATTTGTTAATATGATTGATGATGATATTAATAGTTAACATAAACGACAAATGTGAATGCTGAAAACTGCTCTATCGTTGCTCATTCTTACAAAATGAACATTTACATATTTCATTATCTTGGAGTTTCATATACTGTTCATGAATCAGAGCAAGTTAACCGTTTATATGATATTCAATTCATCCAGCTTCTTAAGGAAAATTTTACTTGATCCTAAAGTTTGATTAATTGAAAACATTAAGCTAATTGAAAGCCAATTGCTAATATGTCTATTTATTACTCACCCAAAAATAGGAATAGCAATTTACAATGATTTATCAGCAACTTCATCCAGAGTATCATTGCAGGCCATCCAAGTTTCTTTTCCTGATAAGACGTTTATATATATATATTTTTCTTATTTGTCGTATTTATGGAGAATGCCTATCCATTGGTGATTGTTTGGCCATTCGTTACAACAGTCAGCTGCTTGAGGTTTCCAGTAGCCCTAGGGAGCCAATAAAAGGGATTGAAGGCTATTGTTCAGGGATTTTACGAGATCTCGTTGTCTTTTGTCTTTATTCTTCTCCCTATCATGGAATGCTAGAGGCTTCGGGAGTTTACAGGCTTGGGACTTTCAGGCCACGGATTTTTGTATGTTTAAGTCTTACACTTGTTTTATAGTCCTGTTTTCTCTCCGTGTTTGTACATTTCGAAATCATGGGTTTTTTTTTTTTCGATGATGGCCGCATTTTAATGTTAATTTTGTACATAAATTACATGAGTACCGCATAGCTTATTGCCTTATACATGTTGTATAAGATTTCTTATTCAGTAAGCAAAATCCGTGATGGCTTTGTTAAACTTTAGATATATTAGATAATGCTCAATGTTTAAGTAGCCCAATAATAAGAAAAAATAAATAAGTAATAAAATGTGGCATTCATTTCGAAACGATAACTTGTTAGGCCTTCCAAAATTCATACATTAAATTCTTACTGGTAAATGAACATACACATTTAATGCTGCCAGTATTCAATTCCGTTTGTTACAATTATAACTTAAATTTTTATTCTTCCATAGATTTTTTTCCTTTTTTGATACAAAACATGAAAACTGTGTTGAATATATTACCTTTGTTCCTGCTTTAATTTTTGGAATTTTGAAGTTTTTCGCTTTTCTTGTAATAGCCTATAATTTTTTCTTGCCTTTTCAAATATTATTTTGACTTATTTCTTTTTCTCACTAATCTTGTTTAAATAACGATTCTACCAACGGCAACTCACTGGCGAGATCCTCTCTCCTTCCGTAAACGTTTTGTGTATCATAGCTTGTCTTAGTTGGATCTATACCCGCGATTTATGAAGAGGAGAATCTTGGGTTATTTGTCATATTTTAGCATCTGTGACCATTTCTCCTTGTCTGTGAATTATCAAATAGAAGTGAGTAAGTTTTCCCTGGTTCTATCTTGGGTGGAGAGGAGGTTTTGGTACTGATCATTTGTATACATGGTCAGTGTCTAGGGCATTTTCAATGTCTTACAAATTCAAACCCTTTTTTATTAATCAAATTCGTATTTCAAAACCTTTTAGGCCTACTCATTACCGAAGTCATGCTGTGGAAACTCGAAGTAATTTACAGCGAGGCCTTGCGATGACATTGGAATAATTTATCACTCGTCATTAGTATTAACTTGTACTTACAAATTGTCTATCAAATGAAATGAAGTCATCATTAACTTTTAACTGATAGACTGAGATTATTGGAAAGACGGTTCTGTGTATATACGCGAATATACTCGCCAGTTTATTCCTTGTTAGGAATTATATTCATCTATTTTTGTGTGTGTTTTATTTCCATTTTTATATCGTTTTATAATCTTAACACGGCATATTTCGACCTGTTGTTCCTCACCTTTCTTTTGGTATTTTCTTTATTCGAAAAGAACACTTTTATATGAGAAAGCAAGATGAGGGGGAGAAACGAGAAAGAGAAGATAGTGATTGTGTTAGGAACTTGATTTCAGTTCTATACGAAGCAATCCTCTTACTATTCGCTTCATCTATTTTCACCCAGGAGTCATTAATTCAATTTTTAACAGACCCAGAACCCTCTTCCGTTCTCAAACGCCCTTCCACCCTCCCCCATCCCCTTCATCTTCCTTTATTAATCAATTTTCAGTCATACGTCAGACCCTCTCCCCTTCCCTAGATAACCCCCCCCCCCCCTCCTCTTCCCTTCCCGCGCTTTTCAAACAAGACGGACGTCGCGAACCTCGAGAGCCTTGGCACCAAGAGTGTCGTTGCTATTAGTCACTGCAATCCATCTCCGTCCTGGGCCTAGATGGTCCTCTTCGGGCTTTTCTCATCTCGCCCCAAAAATAACTTTGTATCTGTTACGTAGACCACTTATAAATGGCGGGACTTTCGCCTCGATCTATCTGAGGATTGTTGATGTATATAGTGATTTACGGATGCTGTGTGGTGCCATTTTTTTTTCATTGTGTTTATATGTACTGGGTATACAACATTCACTGTGGATGAGATATTGGTGGTTGGGCTGAGACAGTGTGCTTTGCCTTATCACTGATGATTTGTATCTTAATAAATGGTGTTATTTTATTTTTGAACATAAGACAATGCTGGTTTTTTTCGACATGTCATTTTGAGGAGTTAGCAAATCCATTTCTCTAGATATAAACTCAAATAGGATTTGTTTTCCTTGACCATGAAGGTAATGAATGTTTTGAATTGGATGTTTTTTTTTTTATTAGGCCGAGTTTATTTCTAAAACAGAACATTTTCCTGTTTTAATAAAGTCATTAGAAGCAACTCAATGGCTAGTGAATGTTATATTTAATAGCGCAACTCTTAAAATATTTTTTTTTTTTTCATAGTGCAAATTTTATCATGTTCTCAGGTGGGGAAATGTGTTCTCTATTCTTCTCTCCTTAAGGATGTTGCCCAAGATAAAGAGCATACTTGACTTCTGGTGTACCAGTACTGACGTCAGAAATATTACGTTAGAAAAATTCAATCGTCTTTGAACAACTTTTCTATTTCCATTTTCTACGTTTTCTAAATGACTTGACAAATTTCTCAACCACATTTTTATTAATCAGTGCAATACATCTGTATCCTTTGTTTAATGTCGTAAATGGAATTTTTCTTATAGACCTACCACTCCCGGAATTAAACTACATCTGTCAAACGCGCGAACGAACACGAAACCCCACGCTTCAAACTAGAGTATTGACTGCTTCAAACTGTCCAGAATTGCTTTATGTATATTACGGTGCATGAATCGAACACAACAACCCATTTTTCGTTGTGATAATGGCGCTGGTGATGAGATAGTCGTTTCGTGGTTTTATGGATAAATGAATCTTCTCATCCCGAGTTGTAGGCCTATGTTTTTATTTGTTATTTTTTTTTATACGTAGAATTAACTTTCATTACATCTTTATGCCATTTTTTTTTCGGTTATTGTTTATCCCTGATTGTTTTATTCTGTTTGTATTTATTTATTTCTTGCTTTGGTAATCACATACTATAGCTTAAGCCTTAATCTATGTTTTCTTGTTTTTGATAGCCCTGAAACTAGTTTAGTTTTGGTTTTGAAGATCTGTGATGGCTTTGATAGTCACATTTATGGAAATAATCATAAGAATAATAACAATTTCACCAATAATGATGAGGAACATAATATATGAAGATATCAATAATGATAATTTATTATTATTATTATTATTATTATTATTATTATTATTAGTGTTATTATTGTTAATAATAATAATAAAATTGATAATAATAATAATAATGATGTTATTACTATTATTATTATTATTATTATTATTATTATTATCATTATTATCATTTTTTTTTATTATTATTATAAAGCTTGTTGAAAATTCAAAATTCTCCTTTTTTTTATTTATTCCTAAGGAAATGATACGTTTAAAATTGCCTGTGGCTATTCATTGCTAAAACAATTAAACGAAATAGATTTTATTCAATACAGTTCATTGGCCTTGTCTAATGGAGGCAGAGGAGAAACAGAATATTATGTTGGTTTTATCAAATTTTATACCAATTAAGACCAAAGGGCTTTGTTGTATACACTGAAATTGCTCAAGGTTTTATAATGGAAAGTCTGTGCTTTGAGTCTGTTTTTGTTAAAACTTGGGAAACGTCCCTGCCTAGCGATCTGCCGGTCTAGGGTTCTAGTCCCGCTCAGGCTCGATAGTTTCTCGTAGTGTCTGCAACCTCACTACCCTTGTGAGCTGAAGATGTGGTTGAGGGTTTGGGAGAGCCTTTAGGTCTACCTGTTGAGTCATCAATAGCCATTGCCTGGTCCTCCCTGGTCTTACCTTGTGTGGAGAGGAGGTTTTGATACTGATCATTTGTATATATGGTCAGTATCTAGGGCATTGTCAATGTCCCTTGCCTCTGGCATTCATGAGCGTTCTTTAAACCTTAAAGGTGTTGAGAGAATTAGACCTAATAGTCACTGATCCATATAATATTTATTGAGCGTCGATGAATATAGATAGATATTTTTGCTCCACTTTTTACGAATTAGGCGATGGAGGGTCTTTGATCTTTTCTTCTCCCTCTCCGTGAAGGAAGGAGCAGAGTTATCAATGCATTGCCTTAAAGTTATTGAACACTCAAGAGATTTAAAGCACTGTAATACATGAGAAAAAAATCATAGGACATTTTTCGCTAGACAAAAATTTACATTTAGAAAAAAAAAAAAAAATACATGAGAGAAATCATAGGAAATGGGTTGCAAGACAAAATGGGAAACAAAATGGCTACAAGATTTGAAGAAGGGATTTCATAACTTTTAATTGCATAATTTTATATAGAAACTTGGTAACTATATTAGAATTCATAAGAAATATCTCTATTTTCGAAAGTGGAAGAAATGAAGGAATGCAGTGCAGAAATAGTTTAAAAGGAAAAAAAAAACCATAGTTATGTAACCCCTCAACCGCTAAAAAGATATCCCATACAATGGAGTCCTTCATAGCACAATAAAAGAAACCTCAGGATATGAATAAATAAGTCATGTATCAAAACCACCAGTCAGTTTTTTTGTACCTAAGTTTAAATGAAAGGATATGTTCCAAAATGATATGAAATTAAGAAAATGCTAAGAGTGTATGTGTTTTGTGCGTAAATAGTAACAAGTTTTGATTATTTGTTAATTCTAATTAGTAAAGGTAGGCTACTTTGTAAAGGTGAAAGCTTAGTCCTACTCTCAATTCTCATTTGCTTCTTTTTCTTGAGTAATAGCGAAATACCAAATGTGTTTTTAATATCATGAGTTCATAGCAAGTTAAAGTTCTGTGATTTAAAGTAATCAGTGAATCATCTAAAGTTCTGTAATTGAAAGTAATCGGTGAATCACTTGAAGCTCTGTGATTTAAAGCAATTAATAAATTACTTAAAGCTCTGTGTAATAAAGTAATCAGTAATTCACATAAAGCTCTGTGATTTAAAGTAATCAATGAATCACTTGAAGCTCTGTGATTTAAAATAATCAATGAATCACTTAAAGCTCTGTGATTTAAAGTAACCAGTGAATCACTTAATGCTCTGTGATTTAAGTAATTAGTGAATCACTTAAAGCTCTCTGATTTGAAGTAATCACTGAATCACTTGAAGATCTCTGATTTAAAGTAATAAACGAATCACTTCAAAAAATACATAATGAGAACGAACTATTCTTTAAAAGCAATTAACATGATATGATCTTTTTACTAAAAATTGATAAATGCAAACGGTATCTTTTAAAATTGTTTAAAAGATTGCACTGTAATTATATTGCAAATTGCACTGTAGGGCAATATAATCTATCATAAAACTTCCCAAGTTCAAACTTTATTCGAGCCACGTTTTAATCAGTTTATTTTTATGAAAATCATAATCGACAATAACTTATTGGTATTTCTCGTGCAACTTTATTCATGCGTGTGTGTGCGTGTGCGGTCGTTACTTGGATTCGATTCTATATAAAGGTGGTATCAGCCAAGAAGTCATTCAAGTTATTGCTTGACGATCTCTCGAAATAGCACCGAAATAGACAGTTAACTGCTTGATTGAGATATGAAAGTTCTTTATATTTCTTTAATAAGATTGTAAGAAAACGAATCTCGGTTATCTGCTGTTATCCAAGAGTAGAGACAAGGGAATAGAATGATGATTGAAAGGATGGACCAGTCAGTGTTTCAAATACTCTAAATATACATTATCTCTCTCTCTCTCTCTCTCTCTCTCTCTCTCTCTCTCTCTCTCTCTCTCTCTCTCTCTCTTTCTCTCTTTATGGCCCGTCACTTTGTTGAAGTGAGAGAGCTTGCGGGATGCTAGGAAGAGCTGGGCGATGACGGCTAGGAGATTTTCTCCAACCCGGTAGGTTTAATTTTTCCGTTAAGACCAGTTCTGTGCATCCAGACTAGGACCAGACCGCTATTAACTCTTCTAGTTTTTCATATATCTGTTTTGCTCTCTTTCTCAACCCTTTTAACCAAAATCTCAACTTTCAATTTCACCCGGCTTAAAGAAAAATTAAAACAATAGATACTAAGATACGATGGCAATTTATAACTAGCCTATCCACATATAGACATTAAGGAGCTAACAGCTACCTCTTACGTCAGAGCAGAGGTCTCAGAACATCTATAAACAACGCTATGAACTCGCTCACAGGTTTCGAGAGACTGGGACGGAGGAATTCCAGGGTGGCAGGCGACGCAAGAAGGGCATGGTGGTATTAGTGCCCTGAAAAGCATATTCCTAACATGTGATAGCTGACCACTCTCTGTGACCGACCCCTAGTGGGATCGGCTCAACTACTCTTGAGGTTGACAGCTTTTGTGCCTTGTTGGAGTCCTAGCCAACTAAAAAGCCCAATTGCTGCTTCTTTGTAATACTCAGTTGTACCTAGAGTCTGGCTGTTCTTGGATGTCCATAAACGCCAGTAATCTCTTGCCTTCCGCTGTCAATTCTGACGAGAAAACAGGCTTCTGCTTTTTCAGTTGGAAGCTGCGGCACGTCAGGGACAGCCCAACGTTGAGAAGACTCAACTGTTGGTTTGGTACCACTTATGGGAGGTTGTGAGCAGAAAAGATTGAATGTCATCTAGGATAAAACGGATGCAGCTGCTGGTGGGTAACTGTCACCACCTCCCTTCTTACTGTAGTGGTCATGAAGCTAGTAATTATAGAAGTTATTAGCTGAGATTTCCAAATAGATACGCATTAGACAATATCATAGAGGAATTAAACATGAGTGTGAAACTGAAGTTAAAGTACAAATGTGCAAAATGCCAGGATAAACAAATGGTGTGTCGACTTCAGAGAATGGTCCAGAAAATGGCAAATGCCTTTCTACTGTGGGAAATGCAAAGTCATGCACATAGGTTATGATAACCCACAATTAGATTACTCACTGGTGTGTATGAAATAGAAAGTGTGGGAAAGGAGGAAGATCTTGATACTATTATTAGCAAGGATTTCAAGTTCACCAAAGAGAGCATAAAAGCTGAAAAGAAAGCACAAAAACTAATAGGTTACATAAAGAGACAATTCAAATACATTAACAAAGATAATATATTACAGCTGTACACATTGCTAATAAGACCCCCATCTAGAATACGGAGTCCAATTCTGGGCTCCAAGTATTCAGAAGGATATAGATAGACTGGAAGCCGTACAGTCTAGGGCCACCAAACTAGTTCCATCACTAAAGGAAATTTGGATGTAGAAATTTGGAACGTTTGAACTCATTTGATCTACAAACTTGACGACTGCAGAGACAGTTGATAGAGGAATTGAAAATTCTTAAATGAATAACAAATGTAGATTACAACAATCTATTCACGCTTAACACAAATCAGTCCAGAGATAACGGATACAAACTGGAATTGAAAAGATACAACACCACTCATTATGGCAATTTCTTTACATACAAGATAGCAAATACATGGAATAGACTTCCAGCGGATGTAGTAAACAGTAACACGGTAAACGAGTTCAAGAATAAGTTTTTTTAAGATCATGAGAACTCTCTAAATGCTTAAAGTGAATCGCTCTACCCAAGAGCAAATGGATTCTCCGCGGATGGACTAAAAAGTCTTCGAGACGAACAGAATCATTGTAACTCTCTCTCTCTCTCTCTCTCTCTCTCTCTCTCTCTCTCTCTCTCTCTCTCTCTCTCTCTCTCGTTGTAAACTTCTTTGTATTTGAAATATAGATTATTGTCGTGTTTGCATCAGTGAAAAATGATTAAATCTCTCTCTCTCGTAAACTTCTTTGCATTTGAAATATAGTTTATTGTGTTTGCATCAGTGAAATGTGATTCTCTCTCTCTCTCTCTCTCTCTCTCTCTCTCTCTCTCTCTCTCTCTCTCTCTCTCTCTCTCTCTCTCTCTCTCTCTCTCATACATAGTTTCTTCTTTGACCTGTGAACTGCGAAATCAATTAGCTCATCATAAGAGCAAAGAGCAAATGGTGTCTCCCCATGTGGACTAAAAAGTCTGAAAAATGCAAAGTCCTTGTAAATACTTGTAGCTCTTGCATACGCATGCGTTAATTTTCCCCACAGATAGATGTTAGGCCATGGACGTCCCATTAGATTTGGGAGATGATCCGCATTCTGCATCCGGATTTGCCTTTTTTGCCATTTCTATGGAAAGGATTAGATCAACACTATTCGACAGATTTTGACGAAATTTTCACCACAGACTTTAGGTCATTGACCTGGATCCGGATTTGCATATTTCACCATTTTGAAGATAGCGTCAAAACAAATTGACGGATTTTGACGAAATTTTCCAAAAAAGATAAATCTTAGGTCATGGACGACCACATTAAATTTCGGAGATGATCCGGATTTGGATTCTAGATCCGGATTTGCATCATTTCTGTGGAGAGGATTACGTCAAAACTACTTGACGGATTTTGGCAATTTTCACCACAGATGGGTCATAGGTCAAGGACTACTCCATTAAATTTTATAGATGATCCGGAACTGGATTCTAGTTTATTTATTTATTTGTCTGTGTCTGTGAACAGGATTTTAACGAAATTTTCTCCACAGATAAATCTTAGGTCATGGATGACCCCTTTAAATTTTGGAGATGTTCTTGATCCGGATTCGAGATCCAGAACTGCATTTTCCCCATTTTAAAGATAACGTCAAAACTTTGTGATTGATTTTGACAAAATTTACACCACAGATAGATCTTAGGTCATGGACGACACCATTGAATTTCTTAGATGATCTTGATCTGGATTATATTTCATTTATTTATTTATATATTTATTTATTTATTTGTCTCTCTGATTGTTCACAGGATTGCGTCAAAATTACTCAACGGATTTCGACAAATTTTCTCATCACAGATAGATCTTAGGTCATGGATAATCCCATTAAATTTTGGAGATGATCCGCATACAAATTCTAGATCTGGATTTATATTTTTCTCCATTTCTGTGGAGAGGATTACGTCTAAACTGCACGACGAATTTTAACGAGATTTCCACCACAGATAGGTCTTAGGTCATGGAGGACCCCATTAAATTTTGGAGATGATCCGGATTCTAGATCCAGATTTGTATTTTCCCCATTTTAAAGATAACGTCAAAACTACGAGACGGATTTTGACAAAATTTTTACCACAGATAGATCGTAGGTCGGACGACCCCATTGAAATTTGTAGATGATCTGGATCCGGATTCTATTTCATTAATTTATTTTTCTCTCTGTCTGTGCACAGGATTACTTCAAAACTACTCAACGGATTTTGACGAAATCTTCACCACAGATAGATCTTAGGTCATGGACGACTTCATTAACCTTTGGCGGAGGTTAGAAACCTCTGATTGCTCTTGTTTTAATAGTACAACTGCAGGGTTTCTCTCCAGTTACACTTGGCTGTTGAATGGCACTGCAGGACCCAGCACCAGGCTATATAGCCCAAATCATGAACCGAAATTCAAAATGCTTTATTTTATGTCTACAATGTTACTACTTTGAGTCTACAACCTAGAATTTATAGCGGTAGAAGTCTTTAGAGACCACCTCCTTCAACTGGGGAGTTATATCGAAATTGACTTAACACCGTCTGTCATCAAAGAGCTTACGAGAGAAGCAGGACACCGCAGAGGAATCTTCTGTGTCAAAGTCCCATCAAAAGACATGATGAAAAGCACCAAAGAATTGAGAAAATTTGGCAAGTCAGCGGTGTACGTAGTTATAATAAGCTACAAACTATACAGTCTAGAAAGGAGAAGAGAACGCTACATGATCATACAAGCATGGAAACAAATCGAAGGAATTACTGAAAACATCATGGAGCTAAATATATCAGAAAGAGGAAGCCGAGGTAGATTAATAGTGCCCAAAACTATAACAGGAAAACTAAGGAAGGCACACAGGACATTAATCCACTAGGCATCAGCATCGATAATGCAGCGACTATTTAATGCGCTGCCAGCTCATCTAAGAAACATATCAGGAGTGAGCATAGATGTGTTTCAGAATAAGCTCGATAAACACCTAAGATGCATTCCAGACCATCCAAGACTGGAAGATTCAAAATACAACGGTAGATGCATAAGCAACTCTCTGGTGGATATACGAGGTGCCTCACACCGAGGGACCTTGGAGAACCCAAACATAAAATAAGGCAATAAGGTAAGGTAAAGCATGATGCTATAAGTCCAAGGGCTGTAGGAGGGAAAATAGCCCAGTGAAGGAAGGAAAAAAGAAAACAGATAGAATAGTGTGCCTAAGTGTACCCTCATGCAAGACCACTGGAACCCAAGACAGTGGCAGACTATTTTCTCTAGTCTTGGGTGGTACCATAGCCTCTATGGCACTACCCATTACCAAGTGGAAAATAACCACTGAACAATTGCAGTGCAGTAGTTAGCCCTTGAATGAAAAAGAATTTTTAGGCCTCTTCAAAGCTCAATCCCCAGATGATGGATTTGGGAGCTATGACTTTTAGTCTAAGAATTATAGACAATCATCAATGAAGGAACTAACAGATGATGGACTCAATAGAAAATAAGTAATCGGTTCATGAAGCCAATGTGAGGTAAAACAGCTGACCAGTCAGAATACGAAATATAATGATGGCAATGAGGAAATTGCCTTCAATGAAAACTGTCATAGAACATATAATGTATTTTTAGAGATTTTTCCAGAAATTATTGGCAGAAATGAAAGAATTTACAACCTTTCAGCGACTCCTCCTGTGTAATTTTTTTTTTCTGCTATTCACCAGTTCTTTTATATATATATACTTTGGGCCAACCATTACCTTTTCATGTGAATCCCCCCCTCTCTCTCTCTCATATATATATATGTATATATGTATATATATATATATATATATATATATATATATATATATATATATATATATATATTTATATACACATATATATGTATTCATTCTTTTTATAAAACATGTAAAAAGTTGAATTTAAAATGAAAACATGCATATTTACAATTACATATTTACAAAGTTATCAAACCATCTCAGTCTTGGAGCACATGCCTAGTCCTTTTCTCTGACTCGACTGCTGCCCTTCTCCTTGACCTTCCTCTAAATTTAGGTTTGGCATCTAATTCCTCATTAACTGAAGGATTGATCTCTTCAGCAATATCGGGTTTTTGAAAGAGGGATGAGACTGGTTATATGCCTTTTCACCAGCTCATTTGTTTTACCTTTCAAAACGATAGCATTAGTCACTTCACCACTTGTATTCTTAATTACCTCTGTAATTTTTCCCATAGGATAGTTAAGGGGTTTTACATGAGTCTCTTTGATTAAAACAATAACACCTACATTAAGATGCTGATGATGACAAGGACGATATCGGTCCTTCTTATCAACTGCCTGTTTTATTAGGGTAGCTAAAAACTCCGAATGATAATTGTCTATGAGATTTTTTCTGATTGCATTTAGTTTTTGATAATTATTCTTTATCCTTTCTGACGGGGTGGTACCAAGAATGTATTCAAGATCAATCTCAGGATCAGGCTGTAGATCAGGAATGACATTGATGGATAAGAGATCATAGCCATGAATAAGCCTTTCCGGAGTGATAGGGTGAGGAACAGGCTCGTTGCTCGAATCCCTTAATGCCTCTTTAAAAGCAATTGGTCGCTTATTCACCAAGTGACAAGTTTGACTAACAACAAATTCAAAATCTCTAAATTCTAGAACATTTGTACCAATGGACTTATTTATCAAATGTTTGACCATCTTTATACATATCTCTACCAAAGAACCCATCTGACTGCAGCCTTTAAAATACCGATCAAATTTTATCGATTGTACACCAGCCTCATCAAAATGCATCTGGGTTTCAGGATCTTTAAGAAAATCCATTATGATGTTACCTCCGGCTACTATCTGTGCCTAAGTCACTTACACAAAACTGTGGCAATCCATAATCAAACGTGTGAAGCATAAAAGAACGAAGGAATTCTTTAACAGACATATCCACGCAAATCTTCAAATTGACTGCTCGAGTAAACATACAGGTAAGGCAAAGAACCCACACACTTCGCTTTCTATGTTCCTGTTTAACAGTATAAGGACCAAAGTAATCTATGTACACATACCCAAAAGGAATCTCAGAAGGATGCAATCTAACATCACGATATGGGGACTGATTCAGTTTCACAGAACGACCATTATACCTTTTGCACGTAACACAATCCTTAAGGACATTTTTAACAACTGAGAAATAGTGAGGTATCCAAAACTCTTTCCGCAGCTCTGCTAAAAGTGAATAACATCCAGCATGTTTCAGCCTTACATGCAAATCAAGAATTATCAACTTTGTTAACTCAATATGCTTGTGCAAAAGAATAGGGAAATAGCATCTTTCACCCTCTTTCCACCGATCACATTTGCTTCTCGCCCTCAGAATTCCAACCTGATCAGGATAAACATTAAGCTGACTGACAAGATTGGGTATGTTCTTGACCCTTTTCAAATCAGACCCAAAATAATCAAAGACTTCAGGGAAATAGACAAGCTGATCTTTCAAAATTATGTGCATAACAGCCTCTTTGTAATACCCAGATTCAATAACCATCAAATCCTTACAAGTTGGTCTGTTCAACTTTGTGCGAGCCTTCCACTTATTCCAACATCTCAGAACCCTAGCAATTACAGCCACTAAATGGCGAAAGTCAGAATATCTGTTTGGAGAAACTAGATATTCAGATGATATTTAAAGTTTATTGCACTGTATATTATAACTACCAACGTCTTTGCTTTCAACATTATCATCATTGATCTTGAATAAAGGATTCGGGATGGTGAAACTCAGTACATTTTGACTTATTGCTACATCACTTGACTGAATTTGTGGTCCTGAGAAATAGTTAGTTTTCTTGAGTTGTTTGTATGATAAACATCGTTATGCAATCCCCAGGATTATTCTGCCCACTTGTGAAGGTAAAGTTCACAGGGAAGATATCACAAAGCTGATTTATACGATGTAACCTATTCAATATAAAATTGGATTTTCCCTGCATTTTATCAAGTTTACTAGCATAGGAATTTACCCAAGTTAACGCTACCAAACTATCAGAATACAAAGTCAGTGCTTTAATATTAATGGGAATGACACATGCAGGACCAGACAGTTCTTTATAAAGTTCCATAAGCATCTCTGTACCTAAACTAATAGCCTGCAACTCCAGGGAAGGGATTGATTTAGTCTTCAAATTTGTGTTCACAATTCTGTTTTTGGCCAATACAAAACTAACCTTACCTGTATCTATATTCTCAATATAAAGTACGGCTCCATACATGAGACTACTTGCATCAACATAAGCTAGTATCCTATAAGATGCATCTCTTTCCCCTACAAACCGTTCTACCATAATTTGTGGAGTTGCATTAGCTTGTCTTGAAATACCGTTCCACTCTTTCATTTGCTCTTGTGACAATGGATCATCCCATCCAAGTGATTTGTCACACTGTAAGCCATGCATAAAAACTCTAGATCTGTTAAAAACTGGTCCATTGAAATTATATAAATCAAAATTAGAGGCTATCGACCTGAGAATTAAACGTTTTGTATTGGCTGATCCCTCAAGAGCAATAGGTCTAGTTGACAATATATCATCTTGCCTATGCCACTGCAAGCCTAAAAGTTTAACTTTACTGTCAGTTTTGTTTTCAAGACCAGCATCAATATCCTCCTGAAGTGAACTATCATTAGTAACAATTTGTTGTAATTCCATCTTATAGGGCTCAAAAATAGATGGCAATAACTGATAAGCCCATTTCAAAGTTGATGAATCACTACAAGTGAAAGCACCATTATCCATATAAAATAATTGATAAATCAACCTTTTCAAACATACAACCTCCTCAGAATTCCCTTCAGTATCCAGGACCAAAATCTTGTATAAACTCAACATCAAAATTGTTGGTGAACATCGTAATCCAAAACTCAATCGCACATTCTTATACCCCACAAGAGAAAAATCTCCTTTCTTTACATTACGATACCAAAGAAATAGTAATTTATTCTGATCAGAGGGATTCAGCTCTATTTGGTTAAAAGCTTTCCGGATGTCAAAGCATAGAAGCTTAGACCCAAATCTCAGGTGTAAAAGAGCGGAAGCAATCTTTTGGTTTAAACAAGGTCCAGAATGTATACTCTGATTATGACTAACAGTAGCTGGCTTAGACAAATCTTTTTCACAAATATTCGAGAGAAAAACTACTCTACACTTAGTGGTCTCCCTGTTTAGTTTAAACACACCCATGTGCGGTAAGAAACTATGCTCAGGATGTTCCTCCATATACTGATCCAAATTTGGAATCCTCTGTATTATACCAAGTTGTTCTTGTTCTTTAATGGCATCATCCATCAAATGTAAATGAAGCTCATTCTTTCTTAATTTTTTTAAGTTAGATTTTAGCACAGCTTTAGCAAGATTGTAATTCCTACCAAGAAGATGAGATACTTTACTGTTCCATAAAAGAGGCATGGATATCCTGCCCTTTTCAGTACGAACAGAATGATTCAAAGCAAATCTAACAAGTTGATCATTGACCTCTGAAGAGCAGTTTTCGAATTCTAATTGGTCATAGTTTAATACCTTCTTCTCATCATATTTCATGAGAACTTCGTTTGCAGCTTTATTCAATTCAGTCTCCGAAATACTTCCATCATCTTTCAACACTGCAAATTTTGATTCAACATCAAGAGTTACCTCCTCTTCCATAAAGTTTGAATCATCACACAAGATGCTTGAACCAAAGCCTACATAGACAACAGAAGACTACAGACAAATAAGTAGAAATGTCCGAATTATTACCATTGTATGAGGCATAATTTAAATCAGGTAAGTATTTCAAATTAGAAATAGTGTTCTGCAGATTACCCAATAGCATAACCCCTAGAGCACATTGACTATAGACAGAGGGAATCGGCTGACCAAAATTTACCATTGAGCTCAAAAGACAATACATAGAATTTGTACCTAATATGAAATCAATGTTATTGATCTCCTCCTGATGGTTTAACAATTTATTGTCTGCCAAGACATAGCCTTTCTCAATAAACGCAGTTGTAATCCTAGAAAGCTGTGGAAGTTTCAAATTTATATCAATAGATGGTACACAAAGTGCTTCAATCTTGAACCTTTCCTTACCTATCTCTACCTCTACTTCCACAAGCTTAGTTACATACTGCTTACTCGAGTTAAAACCGTTAACAGTCAAATGTACCCTTTCTTTTAACACCTTGAGATTACTAGTATTGGCTACAGCTTCCGTAATAAAATTAGTCTGGCAACCACTGTCTACAAGACACCTAATCTCGACCCGGTTACTTAGGTAACAAGTAAAAGTAGGCAAAATTGACTCTGTACTGGTAGTCCGTAAAGCACCTACTGATAGAATCATGCCACTAGAAACCTCCTCTTTGGGAGCAGATTTACAGTTTTTCCCTTTTTTGGACACTTTTTGACTCTGAGAGGTAACAGGGGTTGCTTCGATTTTATTGGTGGCACCCAGTGAACTCCTTTCTTCATTTCCATTTATACACATAGGTAAAATGCCATTTTCCACAATGAAAAAATTTCTTTCGAAAAACAAAATTACAAGATTCGGTGGAATGATTGGCTTTAGCGCACTTTAAACATCCTCCAATTTCCTTCAATTTGTCAACTTTGGCCTTTGGACTATCATAATACTTACACTTATAGATAGGATGAGAAGAGTCTCTTTCCTTGTCTAAAGCACATAAAGTACACTTAACTGAAGGCCCGTTAGTCTTGCTAAAATTGACATTAGTAGCCAAATTTGTTGTTGAAGATTTGATATTAAAACCTTTAGAATGATTCTTTGAATGGAAATTCTGGGTAGCTAATGAATATCGTTCTGCTGCCTCAAAAAATTTATCCTTTATTTCATCCAATGAAGGTCTGGTCTTATTTGTTATGATAGTCAACTGATTTTTGAAAGTATCATTCAAACCTTGCCAAAAGAAATAATTCAAAAAGTCATTAGTTTCAATTTTTTGCAACTTAACAGATTCAATACAGTTTTTCATCTGACTAATATAGGAAAATGGATCTGTGCTGTACGTTAATCTCATCTCTGCTATTTGTTTAATAGTATTGAATTTCTGCAGCGAACCAGAAGCCAACGCTGCTAACAAAAGTTCCTTGGCATCATTATAAGTCTGTTTATCCACTTCAAGTGAACTCAACAAAACGGAAGCACGCCCCGAAACTTGTTGCTTTAACAACAACAGCTTATCCCTATCCTTAAGCTGAAAGGAGCCTGTGGTATCCTCAAATTCTGTTAAGAATTTGTTTATATTTTCCCCTTCAGTGCTACTGAAAGTAGGAAGGGGAGCAGTAGGACTCTTAAGCAAACTCCTTGCAGCATCTAAGGTACTAGAAGTGAAAGAGACAGTATCTTCAAGGAAGGCTAACATTTCATTGAGTTTATCAATATAAGATTCACAATTCGCCAATTCCACTGTAAGTTTATCACTACTTTCTTCCTCTTGCCATATCAAGGCTTGAATTTTGCTATCATGGTCCCTCAAGTCATCAAGATACGATTTAAACTTAGCTTTGAGGACATGTTTCTCAGAGGTGGTTTTAGTTTGGAGTGAAATCTTATTGTTATAATACTTTGTCACTTGTCCTCGGATATATTTCCGACTATTGATTAAAAGAGACAAATTAGACATGATTACAAACTTTTATTTTTTCTGTAACAAAACCTCAAACAATCTTTCATCAATTTAAATAGATGATTTAAACCTACTGTATTTAAATGTACCGAATCTCTATACAACCTCTGGTTATCTAATCTCCCCTGGCTTTCCACCCTAAACAGAAAATCTTTACACTTTAAACCTAGTACAAACTTATTGAAATAGCGTCTAAGTAATTTATAGTGTTCTGTAAGAGGGGCATCAAACCTATTCCTGTTTACATGAAACCTCAGCTCTACTTGCGAGGCAATAAGGCAAGTATTTGGTAGTTTTTCACGAACTAAGATATAAAATGCTCTGCAATTTTCTTTGACTAAGGATAAGTCTATGTCAGCTTTTAAGTCATTACCTCCCAGATATACAATTAAATAGTCAGGATTATAAGATACCAAAGGATCTAAAAGACTAGTATTGTTAAGAAAGATGGAAAATGTGGCACCTCTCCAACCAAAAAATGACACTTCAAATTTCACATTATCAATTTTTATTTCTGATCCCTCAAATCTCCTTTCGAGATCAGAAACATATGAATGTCCAAAGACTGCCAATTTCATAACAACCACAGATCAGTCAATGTCATCCAAGAAAATGTTGACGACAAAAATGAACAGTACAAAATAGAATAAGAAAATTTCATATACAGAACAAGCCCAAAAACCACTCCTACTCTCATCCAAACCAAGCAACCAAACCGAACTCCTTATTTGCAATCTTGTCACGGTCGCCATCTTGAAAAAAGTTATCTATACAGGAAATTTTAGTAATAAAACTCAAAATAAAACTCTTAAATTTAATTAAAGGTTTCAAAATAGTTTTTTTTTTAATTTTAGGTTAAATATTTCTAAATTTCTTGAAAGGATGTTCGGTTTGGGTAACTATAAAAATCGTTTTAGAGTATCCTTAGGAGGACCGACCTTGTGTCAAAGGGTAACGACAAGGGGGTGAAAGTTTCGGTCCTTCCCAATTTCCCGCAACTTCAAGAGCGCCCTGAAGAAAAACAAACAAACATTCTATTACCCCCTAATAATAATAAACTTAAATAGTAACGACAAGGGGGTAACAACTTCAAAAACCTAAATTAGCATAAACACATCTCGAAAAATAAAATAAAGAATTAGAGTTAAAGGATCCTTCAAAAACTTATATTTATATATAGGAACATTACTTCTATGAAGCTGATCCTAGAAATTAGATTTTCGAGATGTTAAAATAAACAAATAGTATCCGAAGATAAAAAAAATTACTTACAAATTATTATGTAGTTTTTTATGCTTCAATAGGTATATATTTAGTTTAATAAGATATGTTAATGTG
>NC_090742.1:42320381-42377881 GCF_036898095.1 Palaemon carinicauda
CAGTATGTGTGTGAGTATTTATAAGTACATATATAATTCATGAAAGCTATTTGCAGTATCTAGCTTAATTTTTTTCAATTAGATTCTTGGTCGTAAGATGATATAGTTCAAATCTATCTTTTTTTGAGTTACGATGAACCTTTTTTCAGAATATTGTTGAATACATCTCAAATTCATATTTTCTAACTGACTTTCAGGGGAAAATTCTCTTAGTTCGTAACACGTGAAAATCAGTTATGAAAATACGTCTGTAGTGTAATACATAATAATATGTATTCTTTTGTATTTTTTATAGTCTTTATCGGGTGAAATTCCTATTAATTTGTGACTCCGTCTGATCATGTATTGTTTATACACTCAGCTTTTAATTGGATATTTCAATTCGTGTATTGCTCCAAGGGATAAATTATCCAAATAGAAATGCTGTTTAGTTCTGATATGTACAAATGGGTGTGAAAATAACAGCAATTTCCGCCAACCTCTGGTTAAGGATCGGAGCGGTTTTTGCAGATAACTGTATTCACACCAAGTGAATAGGTATTGTATTGCAATACAATAGAAGTTCTTTTGTTTTTGTTGATGTAGATTTAAAATCCTTTTTGGGTTTCTTTTATATATTAAGGCTGGGAGAGAACAAAGATCAGGTCTTCACTTGAGTACGTTTATTTTCCAACTGACTTATACAGCTCAACATGTAAGTAGAATACACCAATTAGCACACTACTGAGTTACACCCTGGTCAATTACCACAACTACCAGTTATATATAATTAGGCTTAGTGGTAAACATACACAATACTCTTCCCTTCGTACAAGTAGCTATTGCTTCTGAAATATGAAACAAAATAGACCAACTTAAAATATTAACAATATCAACGTAGAACAGACTAACTTAAAATATTAACTTTTCCCTCCACGCTAATAAATATTGCTTGACAACTTAGAAAAGACCAACTTAAAAGATTAACAACAATCACCGAATAACAAAACAACATGAACAAAACAATAAACACTAAGTATTACAATAATGTAAATAAAACAAAATGTCTTCCACTGAAAATAACTAAAATTACTGTTTTAGGCATTTGATCTGATGGCTTGACCACTTTGTGGCTATTTCACATATTTCCGAATACAGTGCTTTACATAGTCTTTCAAATAAGTTGGTACCTTCCTAGTTCTTGTAGATCTCCTTGGCATAGAAGTAGTGTCTGGCACAGATATATCTGTTAAGACTGCACTGTGATCAGAACTTCCGATAGACCTAGTTGTTGGAAAATCCTGGTTGCTGGGTACATTTAAGTGTCCTTCGCTGTTCTGAGCATTTATGACAGGCCTACCCATTGCTGGTTTACTAACCCCACTTCCAACATGCGTTTTTACGCTATCTGACAGTTCAGTGATTGCTTTATCCTCTTCAACTTTATGTTTACTGTCCTCACCACACACATTGAACTGTGATGCATCCGCTGACATTTCAACTGGGTTCTCCCTGTATGCCGATCCGTCAACTCGACGCAGTTGGTCAATATGTCTTTTCCAGATGATGTCACCCACGGCAACATGATAAGAACATGGACTCAAACGTTCAGTCACAATCCCTGAAATCCAAGTTTCTTTTCTATTTCGATAGTCCCTGGCTAACACAGTATCTCCAATTGTAACTAGTCTCGTTTGTTTCTTAAATAAGTCACCAGATGATTGCTTTTGAATTCTTTCCGATGTGTTTGGACGCAGTAGGTCAAGACGAGTTTTCAACCGTCTACCCATCAATTCTGCCGGTGTGCGCTTGGTAGTGGTATGCGGGGTCGTGCGGTACGCGAGGAGAAAATCACAAAGTTTTTGATTTAATGAACTGTCTTTGCTATCACGTGCTTTCATACCACGCTTGAATGCAGTCTTGAATGTTTTTACAAAGCGTTCTGCTTGACCATTTGTACTTGGATGATATGGTGCAGTGAAGATATGTTTGATCCCATTGCTTTCAGTAAAAGCACGGAACTCAGCTGAAGTAAACTGTGGCCCATTGTCGGAGATAAGTTCATCACAAACTCCATGTTGTGCGAAGGTCTTTCTGATCACCTCTATTGTGAGCGTAGTGCTAGTTGACCTCATACGACAGACCTCTGGCCACTTTGAATATGCGTCCACCATTATGAACCACATTTCGCCTAAGAAAGGGCCAGCAAAATCAATATGGACTCTTTTCCATGGTCCTGCCGGCCATTTCCACGGATTTCCTTGAGCTACAAGCGGAACCGATTGCGTTTCTTGACATGCATAACATGACTGCACTGTTCGTTCAATGTCTTGATCAATGTTGGACCACCACACGTGCATTCTTGCTAATCCTTTCATTCTCACAATCCCTGGATGACAACTGTGTAATTCGTTAAGAACCTGTCCCTGAAACTTTTTAGGAACAATAATACGAACTCCCCAGAGCAAACAACCATCTTCTACTGTGATCTCCTCACGACGGATATAGAATGGTTTGAGATCGCTACTGATATCTGCTGCATCTGGCCATCCCGTAGTGGTAAATAGCAATACTTTTGACAGCACAGGGTCATGTCTCACCTCTCTAGTAATGTGTTTTGCCAAAATCGGAAGTGCTTTAATTTGCGCAATGTTCAGCTCAGTTGCTTCAGATGTCCAATGTATAAATTCTTCTGCACAACCTTCTACTGGTAACGGAAGCCGTGACAATGCATCTGCATTGCAGTTTTGTTCTGACTTACGAACCTGAATGTCATAATCGTATGCAACAAGCTGGATCGCCCATCTTTGTATTCTCACAGCAGCCAATATGGGAATGCCTTTTTTCGGACTGAATATGAAACTCAGTGGTTTATTATCCGTGATCAGTGTGAATTTACGTCCATACAGATACTGATGGAATCTGTGGAATCCAAAAATGATTGCTAGTCCTTCCCTTTCCAATTGGGAATAATTCGCCTCGGCTTTTGTTAATGTACGAGATGCATATGCTATGGGTCGTTCACCATCTTCTGTTAGATGCGAAAGAACAGCTCCGAGCCCTTTTGGGGATGCATCAACTGCTAGTGTCACTGGCTTTTTAGGGTCATAATGAACCAAAACACCACAGTCTTTAGTTAATAATTCTACAACTTTGGTGAACGCCTCCTCGCATTCCGACGACCAACTCCATTTCCGATCCTTCTTCAAAAGTTCGGATAAAGGTGCAGCTACAGAAGATAAGTTCGGTGCATATCGGCGGTAATGATTGACGAGTCCTAAGAACGACTGCATTTCTGCTCTATTTGTTGGGCGCGGTGCGTCTCTAACAGCTGCTTTGGTTTCCTCATCTATTCTCAGGCCTTCCTTGTCTACTACGAAACTCAGCCATTTCATGGATGGTCTGAAAAAGGCACACTTAGGCAGGTTACAACGGAGACCATTATCTTCAAGCCTCTGCAATACGTCATCTAGATTCTGCAAATGTTCTTGATCATTACGGCCAGTCACGCTGATATCATCCATATTGCATGCACATGCTACTCCTTGTAGAACCATGTCCATCATTGATTGAAATAGCTGAGGTGCGCAAGATACTCCGAATGGTAATCGAGTATAGCGGAACAAACCCAGAGGGGTATTAATTGTCAGATACTTTCGTGATTCTTCTGCCACTTCTATCTGTTTATATGCGTTTGATAAGTCTACTTTTGAAAACATCATGCCTCCATTCAACTTATGGTATAGATCATCCATACGTGGCATTGGATATTCTGGATTTTCAAGGTACTTGTTCACTGTGACTTTAAAGTCCCCACAAACCCTGATTGATCCATCGGCTTTCTTGACAGGAACAATGGGAGCGGCCCATTCACTATATTCAACACGTTCCAGGATTCCCTCCCGTTCCTCTTTAAGAATTGCCTCCTTCACTTCATCTAGAATTGCATACGGAACTGGCCTTGCTTTGAAGAACACCGGTTTTGTTTCAGGTTTGACGCGCAGTTCAGCTTTAAAATTTACCGCTTTTCCCAGTTCTGATTTGAAAATTGCCTCATGTTTTCTAAGAATTCTTTGTAACTCTGGAGGATATTCATTAAATGAATCAGTTCTGCTTGTTACAATGTTATTGATACACAATGCCTCCCAGTCTAATCGAATATGCGCTAACCAGTCCCTTCCGAATAGTGCTGGTCCGTCACTGTGCACAACATAGAGTGGTAATCTTTTAATCCTTTGTCCCTGATACTGAGCGTTAACATAACATATTCCTATTACTGGTACGTTGTCTCCAGTGATTGTTTTCAGAACCATGTTGCTAGGTTTTAGCTCCACATGCTTCTTTAGATGACTGCGATACATTCGTTTTGGTATCAAAGAAACTGCCGCACCAGTGTCTACTTCCATCTTCATTCGTTTTCCATTTAATAAGACAGCTACCATTATCTCAGGAGTTTTTGTACGTCTTCCAGGCTGTTTTTGAACTTTTCCTATTGTTCCATTGGATATTTTGTTGCAAACGTTTCTAATTCGAACATGACTGATATCGGTATAATCAGATTCTGAACTTGAATCCGTGTCAGAAACAGTGACTGACTGTGCATGTTTCACCTTTGATGACCTCTTCTCCTTTTTCCCGTACTTGAAGTTCCGTTTGTCCTTCGGAGCATGATCCCCGGGAGCAGCCGTACATTTCTTTCGCAAATGTCCCCTTTTGTGACATATGCTACATTCTGTTTCTTTGTAAAAACAGCGATCAGGACGGTGGTTATTTCTGCCGCAACGCCAACATTCTCTTATTCGTTCGGACGTTGGTTTCACCACTTTAACTTCCTTGGATTCGGATGAATGGATGTTCTGTACTTGTTCCTCAGCCATTTCACAGCTCATTGCAATTTTGAATGCCTTTTCGAGTGTAAGGTCTGTTTCACTGAGTAGCTTCCGTTGAGCAACACGATTGCTAAGTCCTATCACAAACATGTCCCTTAAAACTTCATCCAAAAAACCTTTGAATTCACATTTTTCTGCCAACTTCCTTTGTTCCGTGACAAACTGAGTGACCGATTCGCCATCTTGCTGTTTACGTTGGTAGAATCTATATCTCTCAGCGATGACAATCGGCTTTGGTGTTAAATGCTCGGATATGAGTTTTGTCAGTTCCTGGAACGTCTTCTCAGCTGGCTTGTTTGGAGCAAGCAGTGTCTTGATAAGTCCATAGGTCTTTGGCCCAACGACTGTTAAAAACAAAGCTTTTTTCCTGTCATCTTCGATGTCATTTACAAGACAAAACTGGTTGAAACGTTCAATGTAATCATCAAAGTCCTCTTCGGTTTGGTACTCAGTGATATTTCCAAGATACCGCGCCATTGGTAGTTTATCCTCGTCGTCACTTTTATATATTAAGGCTGGGAGAGAACAAAGATCAGGTCTTCACTTGAGTACGTTTATTTTCCAACTGACTTATACAGCTCAACATGTAAGTAGAATACACCAATTAGCACACTACTGAGTTACACCCTGGTCAATTACCACAACTACCAGTTATATATAATTAGGCTTAGTGGTAAACATACACAATAGTTTCCGTTTTTCATTTTTAGAACGTAGAATGTATTTCTTGATCAATTTCTCTGTCACATGAAACCATTCTGTGCAAGTTGCTCTAACAACAGACATCTTGTATTTCCTTTGGTAAATTTGGTATATTTTCTTAAAATGCTTTGTTTGTATCTGGGAGAAAATTAGTGGAAATGCTCCAGATTCTTTTCTTCAAATAAACATTTTCTCTTTGTTGATGTCAGTGATTTTTATTTTTTGCTTTCTATCGCATTTCATCCTCCAAAGTTCAATATTATTCAATGTGAATATCTTTATTTCCTAACTTACATACTCGTATGTCATTTATTTTGTATTAAGTTCGATCAGTATATTTCAATATATTTCATGTATTTGATTCCTATATGTATTTTGCAGTAGCATAGTTGATGTTTTCATAGACATGAATTAATAGACCGTAAAAAGCTTATCTAGATTGATTACTGCGGGACTATCCAAGTAAGATGTTAAAAAGTAAACAAGAGATGACTGCCTAATTGAAATATTAAAAGAGGGAAAGTTAAACTTGCCGAAATGTTCATAAATGACTTTGTGTGTGTGTGTGTTATGAGTACAAAAGATATAAGCCCTAAAGATTGGCTTTAGGACCTAATACCTCCTTACTTCAAGGACAGCTCGGTTGAGATACGCATGGATTGTAAACTCGTTCTTCAGCCTACGTACATAAAGAACACATGTACTATTTATTCTTAAATTTCCGCTTGTACTCTTCAAAACTATATAAACACTTGAGATCGTAGTTTTCTATATTTAATGAAAGATGTGGAGAAAAGAGACGAAGATAAAAAGAGAGAAACAAGGGATTTCAAAACACAAACATTTTCCTCTTTCTTCAATGACCATTTTCCTCTTTTCTCGTTTAAGAAACGCAAATAACTGAAAAAAGTCACTTATTTTTCATGTTAAGCTAATGAATATACCAGAATGTTTCCATTGCAATAGAAAACTACATAAAAAGCTTTGTGTATTGTAGCAATAATGGAATTTGTTCCTCTTTGGTCTAATTCACAGGGTTCAGTTTCACTCTGAATGAAGCCATTGTGATGAGGAACTGAGCTTTTGGGGGAATGTTGATCGGAGATGAAGACTTAACGAGATTATACCTGATGTGCGGTCATTTGATATTTTTGAGGACTGAAACACCGAAAAGTCTTTTTAAAATCTAATTGTTCTCTGTTGATCAGAAGTAAAATACATAAAAAATTGTATGTATGTATGTATGTGTATAAATGTGCGTTTTATATATATATATATATATATATATATATATATATATATATATATATATATATATATATATATATTTCAGTCCACGGATTTTTGTATGTTTAAGCCTTGCACTTGTTTTATAGTCCTGTTTTCTTTCCTTGTTTTTACATCTCGAAATCATGGGGTTTCACTTGCTATGATGGCCGCATTTTAGTGTTTGTTTTGTACATAAATTACATAAGTACCGCATAGCTTATTACCTTATTCATGTTGTATAAGATTCCTTATTCAGAAAACAAAATCCGCGATGGCTTTGTTAAACTTGAGGTACATTAGATAATGCTCAATGTTTAAGTAGCCCAATAATAAGAAAAAATAAATAAGTAATAAAATGTGGCATTCATTTCGAAACGATAACTTGTTAGGCCTTCCAAAATTCATACATTAAATTCTTACTGGCAAATGAACATACACATTTAATGCTGCCAGTATTCAATTCCGTTTGTTACAATTATAACTTAAATTTTTATTCTTCCATAGATTTTTTTCCTTTTTTGATACAAAACATGAAAACTGTGTTGAATATATTACCTTTGTTCCTGCTTTAATTTTTGGAATTTTGAAGTTTTTCGCTTTTCTTGTAATAGCCTATAATTTTTTCTTGCCTTTTCAAATATTATTTTGACTTATTTCTTTTTCTCACTAATCTTGTTTAAATAACGATTCTACCAACGGCAACTCACTGGCGAGATCCTCTCTCCTTCCGTAAACGTTTTGTGTATCATAGCTTGTCTTAGTTGGATCTATACCCGCGATTTATGAAGAGGAGAATCTTGGGTTATTTGTCATATTTTAGCATCTGTGACCATTTCTCCTTGTCTGTGAATTATCAAATAGAAGTGAGTAAGTTTTCCCTGGTCCTACCTTGTGTGGAGAGGAGGTTTTGGTACTAATCACTTGTATACAGGGTCAGTATCTTGGGCATTGTCAATGTCTTACAAATTCAAACCCTTTTGTAATCATCAAATTCGTATTGCAAATCCTTTTAGGCCTACTCATTACCGAAGTCATACTGCGGAAACGGAAGTAATTTACGGCCAGCGAGGCCTTGCAATGACATTGGAATAACTTATCTCTCGTCATTAGTATTAACTTGTACACTTAGATTCAAAAGTCCGCCGACACTCAAGGGGAATCGTTCGTCAGAGGTCTCTAGTGTTACCATGACAAAACAAAAAAAGAGTTGGTCTTCCCACTACCTTCAAAGAAATGGGCGGAGACTTGTCCAACCTCAGCGAACGCTTAAAAATATTACAAATCGAGTTGCCATATTTCATTCTGTGGTATCATTTGTCCCTCGAGTATTCACTACAAATACATAAAACACACACACACACACATACACACACACACACACATATATATATATATATATATATATATATATATATATATATATAAAATCATTTTTACTATTCTTTTGAGGAGCACAGTAGACACTTTCAATGGATGGGTAGGTGGCTGGGGGGGGGGGGGGGGCCGCCTAGGTATGGGGGGGGGGATTACACCTCCCCCGGGCAGTCCGACACTGAAGAATTTGAGGAAACAAGGAAGTCATTAGTATTTTAGGGGTTGTGGAAGGAGGTTAAGCAATTCTTGATACAACTTGTAAAATATTGTATCATTGCCTCAATCTAATTTGATAACCGTTAATGTCCTAGGAAATATTGCTAACCTAATTCATAATTAGTTCATTTGTAGTAGCTAGTAACAACCGAATAAATAGCCTTTGTTGTTCTAAGGTTGATTAGTAACCAAAGTTAACTATTAACTTTGCATAATAAATAATCTGTGATGGAAACAGTAAATACAGATGACTGCATAGCACTTTGAATACAATCAGAATTTAGTTTATTGAATCGAAAAGGAATTGTATTGCGGTAAATGAAACCACTATTACATTCTAGCAAAACCTTTGAGAAATTTGCTTTATTGATAAATCATATATAAAAGTCTCTTGTCCTCAGAACGACATAATTTTCCAAGATTTTGTAATGAAAGTAAGAAATACTAATTTTCCCGTAATATATTCTCTAATTTTCCAAAAACATATAAGCGCAGGGGGCATGAGCACAAAATGATTTCCTACACTAATACCTTGGCTGTAAGTTATCAGTGATTATGTAATTACTAGTAGCTTTATCTTCAGAAAATTACGTAGCTTGATTACGCTGACTTCTAATAATCGTGATTCAAATAGGCGTAAGTCTCCATGATCAAGTTCCTATTAGTGTTTATTCCATGCATTCTTTATTCATTCGTTTATTAAATATCCTCGGCATTTTTAAGAAAAATTGCCCTTTTCGCCGGTATTCATCTAAAGCCGTCAATTTTAGTTCCTAGTTTCTCACTATCCCTCCAGAAAAGAAATCTCTCCTGAGCGGCAGCAAGAAACACCTTCACTTGATCATTCCAACCTGGAACCTTTCGAAATTTGTGTGAAGCCAAAACGAGATATTCCTTAGCTGGATTCAAAAATAAGTAATTTGGAGCACTATTTCACTCACATTTTTTATGCTATTTCAATCATATTCCTTTATAATTATTCCAGTTAACGAAAATATCTTGGTTGATTTAAAAGCAAACGGGCAAATTATCCTACAGAGTACTTTCGTAATGAGCATATTAATTGGAAAACTTGTGGTATATGGAGGACTACAGAACATAATGATCTATAGTAACTAAATAGTATAACTTCGAGCCGGACAAATGTTGGTATAAGGATTCTTTCTAACGAATCATGCAAACACTCATAAGACAACGACTCTCTAATTAAAGCTATTATTGTTCCAAAATCTACCATTATGTGGATGAGCATTTAAGTCTAACAAAATAATTCCGTTATCGCTACTCGATGATAACTATCTCCAATTTTGCCATAGGGCCTCAGTAATTATCAAGCAAATTAAAGCTCTTGTAATAAAGATTGAATTAGCAACACAGCAAAGATTTTACAGTATATATTTAAAATTCTAGTTTAAATGTCAATGCCAACCGTTCTTAGCCACAAATACGGGCGGAAAAGGAAAAGTAAAAACTTTTTATGAATAAAGGGCAAGAGGTTTGCGAACTAAAGACTGAGATGGCACATCCCCTTGAATCTGAATGACTTTGGAAATATATTTCAGTACTGTATCCTTATGTATTCCAAAATGTTCCTATCTATTAATATCTAAAGGCCTATGAAAGTCTTTAGCAATCAATTTAGCATTCTAAAACTAAGTTTTTTGGAAGCATAATACAATAATTTTTATTGGAAACATTACAATATCAAGCGAAAATTTCTCCTGATATGCATGAATGTCTAGAAATCAATTTATATGGTGACCAATTACTACATTCACTACTGTAATCTCTCTCTCTCTCTCTCTCTCTCTCTCTCTCTCTCTCTCTCTCTATGAATGTCCTCAAGGAGTCAAGGCTCGTATAACTCATCTATGGCGTTTTTATGAATACTTTACAGCATCGAGCCATAAATGAAACTGGAACAAGACTAATATCGGATCTCTGAACAATATATTGTAGCTGTTAACGGAAGGAATTGTTAAGTTATGCCACTCAATTAATTTCTACATGCTTTTACAGATTCTAGATTTATATATATATATATATATATATATATATATAAATATATATATATATATATATATATATATATATATATATATATATATATATATACATATATATATATATATATATATATATATATATATATATATATATATATAATGTGTGTGTGTTTTGTGTATTTGTAATGGATAGTTGAGATGTCAACTGATACCACAGCATAAAATATGGCAACAAGATTTGTAATATTTTCCAGCGTTCGCTGAGCTTGGACAAGGCTCCGCCTATCTCCTAAGAAGTAGTAAGAAAT
This sequence comes from Palaemon carinicauda, assembly GCF_036898095.1. Classification (NCBI taxonomy): domain Eukaryota; kingdom Metazoa; phylum Arthropoda; class Malacostraca; order Decapoda; family Palaemonidae; genus Palaemon; species Palaemon carinicauda. Next base: position 42,331,125 of record NC_090742.1, read on the forward strand.
GCAACTCTTTATTTGTTTTGTCATGGTAACACTAGAGACCTCTGACGAGCGATTCTCCCTGAGTGTCGGCGGACTTTTGAATCTAAGTGTACTTACAAATTGTCTATCATATGAAATGAAGTCGTAATTAACTACTGACTGATAGACTGAGATTATTAGAAAGACGGTTCGGTGTATATACGCGAATATACTCCCCAGTATATTAATTTTTATTTTTATTTTTATATCGTTTTATGATCTTAACACGACATATTTCGACCTGTTGTTCCTCTCCTTTCTTTTGCTATCTTCTTTATTCGAAAAAAATACATCTATATGAGAAAGCAAGATGAGGGGGAGAAACGAGAAAGATAAGATAGTGATTGTGTTAGGAACTTGATTTCAGTTCTATACGAAGCAATCCTCTTACTATTCGCTTCATCTATTTTCATCCAGGAGTCATTAATTCAATTCTTTAACAGACCCTGGACCCCTTCCCTCCTCAGACCCACTTCCACCCTCCTCTTATTCCCTTCATCTTCCTTTATCAATCAATTTCCAGTCATACGTCAGACCCTCTCCCCTTCCCTAGATAACCCCTCCCTCCTGTTCCCTTCCCGCGCTTTTCAAACAAGACGGACGTGGTGAACCTCGAGAGCCTTGGCACCAAGAGTGTCGTTGCTATTAGTCACTGCAATCCATCTCCGTTCTGGGCCTAGATGGTCCTCTTCGGGCTTTTCTCATTTCACCCCAAAAATAACTTTGTATCTGTTACGTCGACCACTTATAAATGGCGGGACTTTCGCCTCGATCTATCTGAGGATTGTTGATGTGTATAGTGATTTATGGTAGACGTGGGGCGCCATTTTTTTTTCATTGTGTTTATATGTACTGGGTATATATCTTTCACTGTGGATGAGATAATGGTGGTGGTGCTAAGACAGCGTGCTTTGCCTTATCACTGGTGATTTGTATCTTAATAAATTGGTTTTGTTTTTTTTATATTGTTGAACATTAGACGATGCTGTTTTTTTTCGACGTCATTTTGAGAAGTTAGTAAAATCATTTCTCTAGATATAAACTTCAAATAGGGTTTGTTTTCCTTGACCATGAAGGTAATGAATGTTTTGAATTGGATGTTTTTTTTTCTCTATTAGGCCGAGTTTATTTCTAAAACAGAACATTGTTCTAGTTTATTAAAGTCTGTGGAAGAAACTCAATGCCTACTTAATGTTATATTTCATAGCGAAACCCTCAAAATATGTTTTTTTTTTTTCATATACACTACAAATTTAATAATGTTGTCAGGCGAGGAAAGGTGTAATCCAGCCTTTGTTCTCCATTCTTTTCTCCTAAACGATGTTGCCGACCAGTGATTTCAAGAAAACGAACACACTCGACTTCCGGTGTACCAGTACTGATGTCAGAAATATTGCGTTAGAAAAATTCAATCGTCTTTGAACGACTTTTAGGTTTTCATTTTCTACATTTCAAAATTACTTTGCAAACTCCTCAGCGACATTTCTATTACCCAGTGGAATATATCTGTTTCCTTTGGTCAATGTCGTCAACGGAATTTTTCATATAGACCTACTCCTCCAGGAATTAAACTACATCCGTCAAACACGCCCGAAAAAACACCAGACCCTAAGCTTCAAACCAGAGCATTGACTGCTTCAAACTGTCCAGAATTGCTTTATGCATATTACGGTGTATGAATCGAACACAGCAACCCATTTTATTAGTTTTGATAATGGCGCTGGTGATGGGATAGTCCTTTCGTGGTTTTAGGGTTAAATGAGTCTTCTGATCCCGAGTTGTAAGCCTATGATTTTATGTTATTCTTTTATACAATGAATTATTATTATTGTTGTTGTTATTTTTTATTATTATAAAGCTTGTTGAAAATTTTAAATTCTCCTTCATTTTATTTATTCATAAGCAAATGATACGTTTATAATAGCCTGTGGCCATTCATTGTTAAAGCAATAAAACGAAATAAATTGTATTCAGTAGTTCATTGGCCTTGTCTAATGGATGCAGAGGAGAAACTGAATATTACGTTGGCTTAATCAAATTTTATACCATTTAAGACCAAATGGCTTTGTTGTATTTACTAAAATTGCTCGAGGTTTTATTATTGAAAGTCTATGCTTTGAGTCTCTGCTTTCGTTAAAACTTGGGAAACGTCACTGCCTAGCGACCTGCCGGTCTAGGGTTCTAGTCCCGCTCAAGCTCAATAGTTTCTTGTAGTGTCTGCAACCTCACCAACCTTGTGAGCTAAAGATGGGGTTGGGGGTTTGGGAGAGCCTATAGGTCTACCTGTTGAGTCATCAATAGCCATTGCCTGGTCCTCTCTGGTCTTACCTTGGGTGGAGAGGTTTTGATACTGATCATTTGTATATATGGTCAGTATTTAGGGCATTGTCAATATCCCTTGCCTCTGCCACTCATGGGTGACCTTTAAACCTTGAAGGGGTTGAGAGAATTAGACCTAATAATCACTGATCCCTGCTTAATGAGAATCGATGAATATAGATAGATGTCCTTGCTTCACTTTATACGAATTAGGCGATGGAGGATCTTTGATCTTTTCTTCTCCCTCTCCGTGAAGGAAGGCGCAGAATTATCAATTCATTGCCTTAAGGTTATTGAACACTCTAGAGATTTAAAACATTCTAGACATGAGAAAAAAATCGTAGGGTATTTGTCGCTGGACAAAAATTTACATAAAAAAACATGAGAGAAATATTAGGAAATGGGTTACAAGACAAAAAGTGAAAACAAAATGGTTACAAGATTTGAAGAAGGAATTTCATAACTTTTAATTGAATAATTTGATATAGGAACTTGGTAACTATATTAGAATTCATAAGAAATGTCTCTCTATTTGCGAAAGTGGAAGAAATGAAGGAATGCAGTTTTTTTCAGAAATAGTTTAAAATGAAAAAAAAAAAAACCTTAGTTATGTAACCCCTCAACCACTGAAAAGATATCCCATACAATGGAGTCCTTCGTAGCACTATGAAAGAAACCTCAGGGTGTGAATAAATAAGTTATTTATCAAAACCACCCGTCAATTTTTTTAACCAAAGTTTAAATGAAAGGATATGTTCCAAAATGATATGTAACTAAGAAAATGCTAAGAGTGTATGTGTTTCGCGCGTAATTAGTAAGAAGCTTTGATGATTTGTTCATTTTAATTTGTAAAACATAGGCTGCTTTGTAAAGGTGAAAGCTTAGTCCTACTCTCAATTCTCATTTGCTTCTTTTTCTTGAGTAATAAAGCGAAATACCAAATGTATTTTTAATATCGTGAGTTCATTGCAAGTCAAAGTTCTGTGATTTAAAGTAATCAGTGAATCACTTAAAGCTTTGGGGTTTTAAAGTATTCAGTGAATCGCTTAAAGCTCTGGGATTTAAAGTAATCAGTGAATCACTTAAAGCTCTGTGATTTAAGGTAATCAGTGAATCACCTAAAGTTCTGTAATTGAAAGTAACCGGGGAATCACTTGAAGCTCTGTGATTTAAAGTAATTAATGAATCACTTAAAGCTCTGTGTAATAAAGTAATCAGTAATTCACTTAAACCTCTGTGATTTAAAGTAACTAGTGAATCACTTAACGCTCTGTGATTTAAAGTAATTAGTGAATCACTTAAAGCTCTTTGATTGAAAGTAATCAATGAATCACTTAAAGATTTGTGATTTAAAGTAATAAACGAATCACTTCAAAAAATACATAAATGAGAACAAACTATTCTTTAAAAGCAATTAACGTGATATGATTTCTTTTCTAAAAATCAATAAGTGCAAACAGTATCTTTTAAAATTGTTAAAAAGATCGCACTGTAATTATATTGCAAATTGCACACTAGGGAAATATAATCTTATCATAAAACTCTCCCAAGTTCAAACTTTATTCATGCATGTGTGTGTGTGTGCGCATGTACAGTCGTTGCTTGGATTTGATTCTATATAAAGGTGGTATCAGCCAAGAAATCATTTCACTTATTGCTTGACGATCTCTCGAAATAGCACCGAAATAGACAGTTAAGTGGTTGATTGGGAATGAGAATTCCCTTCCGATATGGAAGTTCTTTATATTTCTTTTATAAGATTGTAAGGAAACAAATCCCGGTTATCTGCTGTTATCCAAGAGTAGAGACAAGGGAATAGAATGATGATTGAAAGGATGGACCAGTCAGTGTTTCAAATACTTTAAATATACATTTTTTATCTCTCTCTCTCTCTCTCTCTCTCTCTCTCTCTCTCTCTCTCTCTCTCTCTCTTGATAGCCTGGCACTTTGTTGAAGTAATAGAGCTTGCGCGATGGTAGGAAGAGCTGGGTGATGGCGGCTGGTAAGTTTTCTCCAACCCAGGAGGTTTCATTTTGCCATTAAGACCATTTCTGTGTATCCAGACTAGGACCGGACTGCTATTAACTCTTTTAGTTTTTCATATGTCCGTTTTGCTCTTTTTCAACCCTTTTAACCAAAATCTCAACTTTCAATTTCTCCTGGCTTAAAGAAAAATTAAAATAATAGATACTAACATACGATGGCAATTTATAACTAGCCTATACACATATAGACATTAAGGAGCTAACAGCTACCTCTTACGTCAGAGCAGAGGTCTCAGAACATCTATAAACAACGCTATGAACTCGCTCGCAGGTTTCGAGAGACTGGTACGGAGGAATTCCAGGGTGGCAGGTGACGCAAGAAGGGCATGGTGGTATTAGTACTCTGGAAAGCATATTCCCAACATGTGATTGCTGACCACTCTCTGTGACCGACCCCTAGTGGGATCGGCTCAACTACTCTTGAGGCTGACAGCTTTTGTGCCTTCTTGGAGTCCTAGCCAACTAAAAAGCCCAGTTGCTGCTTCTTGGTAAAACTCATTAGTACCTTATTGTCTGGCTGTTCTTGGATGTCCGGAAACCCTAGTAATCTTTAGCCTTTCTCAATTCTGACGAGTAAACAGGCCTTTGCCCTGGGTTGCTCAGTAGGGAGCTGCGGCAAGTTAGGGACAGCCCAACGTCGAGAAGACTTAACTGTTGGTTTGGTAATACTTATGGGAGGTTGGGGGCAGAAAAGATTGAAAGTCATCCAGGATTAAGCGGGTGCAGCTGCAGGTGGGTAACTATTATTCCCCCCTTTTACAGTAGTGGTCACAAAGCTAGTAATTGTAGAAGTTATTAGCTGAGATTTCCAAATAGATATGCATTAGACAATATCATAGAAGAATTAAAGATGAGTGAGAAACTTAAGTTAAAGCACAAATGTGTAAAATGACAGGTAAACAAAAGGGTGTGTTGACTTCAAATAATGGTCCACAGAATGGCAAATGCCTTTCAGTTGTGGGAAATGCAAAGTCATGCACAGAGGTTATAATAACCCACGATCAGATTACTCACTACTGGGTAATGAAATAGAAACTGGGAGAGGAGGAAGATCTCGGTAGTATTATTAGCAAGGATTTCAAGTTCACCAAACACAGCATAAAAGCTGAAAAGAAAACACAAAAACTAATAGGGTTATATAAAGAGACAATTCAAGTACACAAACAAAGACACTCTACTACACCTGTACACATCACTAGTAAGACCCCATCTAGAATATGGAGTCCAATTCTGGGCTCCAGGTATTCAGAAGGATATAGATAGACTGGAAGCAGTACAAGCTAGGGCCACCAAACTGGTTCCATCACTAAGGAAATTTATATATAGACGAAGGAGGGAACGTTTGAACTCATTTCATTAACAAACTCGACGACTAAGGGGATAGTTAATAGAGGCATTCAAAATTCCTACAGGAATAACTAATGTAGATTACAACAATCTATTCACGCCTAACACAAATCAGTCCAGAGATAACGGATACAAACTGGAATTGAAAAGATACAACACCACTCAATGTGGCAATTTCTTTACATACAAGATAGCAAATACATGGAAAAGTGGATGTAGTAAACAGTAATGTGGTGAACGAGTTCAAGAACAAGTTTGACAAGGTCATAAGAACTCTCCTAATGCTTAAACAAAATCGCCCTACCGAAGAGCAAATGGAGTCTCCATGGATGGACTAAAAAGGTCTTTGAGACATACAAAATCCTTGTAACTCTCTCTCTCTCTCTCTCTCTCTCTCTCTCTCTCTCTCTCTCTCTCTCTCGTTGGAAACTTCTTAGCATTTGGAATATAGTTTATTGTCGTTTGCCTCAGTGAAATAGGGTTAAATCTCTCTCTCTCTCTCTTTTTCTCTCTCTCTCTCTCTCTCTCTCTCTCTCTCTCTCTCTCTCTCTCTCTCTCTCTCTCTCTCTCTCTCTCTTTCTCTCTCTCTCTCTCGTAAACTTCTTTGCATTTGGAAGATAGTTTATTGTGATTGCATCAGTGAAATGTGATTCTCTCTCTCTCTCTCTCTCTCTCTCTCTCTCTCTCTCTCTCTCTCTCTCTCTCTCTCTCTCTCATACATAGTTTTTTCTTTGACCTATGAACTGCGAAATTAATTAGCTCATCAAAAGAGCAAATGGTGTCTCCTCAGATTGACTAAAAATTCTGAGATATGCAAAATCCTTGTAACTACTTGTAACACTCGTATACGCATGCGTTAATTTTCCCCACAGATAGATGTTAGGCCATGGACGTCCCATTAGATTTTGGAGATGATCCGCATTCTGCATCCGGACTTTTTTTGCCATTTCTATGGAAAGGATCAGATCAAAACTATTCGACGGATTTGGACGAAACTTTCACCACAGATTTTAGGTCATTGACCCGGATCCGGATTTGCATATTTCGCCATTTTGAAGATAGTGTCAAAACAAATTGACGGATTTTGACGAAATTTTCCACACAGATAAATCTTAGGTCATGGACGACCACATTAAATTTCGGAGATTATCCAGATCTGGATTCTAGATCTGGATTTGCATTTTTCATCATTTCTGTGGAGAGGATTACGTCAAAATTATATGACGGATTTTGGCAAAATTTTCACCACAGATGGGGCATAGGTCACGGACTACTCGATTAGATTTTATAGATGATCTGGACCTGGATTCTAGTTTATTTATTTATTTGCCTGTGTCTGTGAACAGGATTTTAACGAAATTTTCTCTACAGCTAAATCTTGGGTCATGGATGACCCCTTTAAATTTTGGAGATGTTCTAGATCCGGATTCGAGATCCAGAATTGCATTTTCCACATTTTAAAGATAACATCAAAACTGTGTGATTGATTTTGACAAAATTTACACTACAGATAGATCTTAGGTCATGGACGACCCCATTGAATTTCTTAGATGATCTTGATCCGGATTATATTTCATTTATTTATTTATATATTTATTTATTTGTTTGTCTCTCTGATTGTGCACAGGATTGCGTCAAAACTACTCAACGGATTTCGACGAATTTTCTCACCACAGATAGATCTTAGGTCATTTATAATCCCATTAAATTTTGGAGATGATCCGCATACTAAATACAGATCCGGGTTTGTGTTTTTCGCTATTCCTGTGGAGAGGATTACGTCTAAACTGCACAACGGATTTTGACGAAATTTCCACCACAGATGGGTCTTAGGTCATGGACGATCCCATTAAATTTTGGAGATGATCCGGATTCTAGATCCAGATTTCTATTTTCCCCATTTTAAAGATAACGTCAAAACTACGAGATGGATTTTGACAAAATTTTTACCACAGATAGATCGTAGGTCGGACGACCCCATTGAAATTTGGAGATGATCTGGATCCGGATTCTATTTCATTTATTTATTTTTCTCTCTGTCTGTGCACAGGATTACTTCAAAACTACTCAACGGATTTTGACGAAATCTTCACCACAGATAGATCTTAGGTCATGGATGACTTCATTAACCTTTGGTGAAGGTTAGAAACCTCTGATTGCTATTGTTTTATAGTACAACTGCAGGGTTTCTCTCCAGTTACACTCTGCTGTTGAATGGCACTTCAGGACCCAGCACCAGGCTATATAGCCCAAATCATGAACCGATATTCAAAATGTTTTATTTTATGTCTACAATGTTACTACTTTGAGTCTACAACCTAAAATTTATAGAGATAGAAGTTTTTAGAGACCACCTCCTTCAACGGGAGAGTTATATCGAAATTGACTCAACAGAGCCTGTCATCAAAGAACTTACGAGAGAAGCAGTACACCGCAGAGGAATCTCCTGTGCCAGAATCCCATCAAAAGACATGATGAAAAACACCAAAGAATTGAGAAAATGCAACAAGTCAGCGGTGTAGGTAGTCATAATAAGCTACAACCCTAGTTGGTAAAGTAGGATGCTATAAGTCCAAGGGCTGCAACAGGGAAAATAGCCCTGTGAAGGAAGGAAAAAGGAAACAGATAGAATAGTGTGCCTAAGTGTACCCTCACACAAGACCACTGGAACCCAAGACAGTATCAGACTATTTTCTCTAGTCTTGGGTGGTACCATAGCCTCTATGGCACTACCCAAGAGTAGAGAGCAATGGTTTGAATTTGGCGTGACCGTCTCCCGGAGGAGCTGCTCACCATATCTAAAGTCTCTCTTCTACCATTACCAAGTGGAAAGCAGCCACTGAACAATTGCAGTGCAATGGTTAGCCCTTGAATGAAAAAGAATTTTCAGGCCTTTTCAAAGTTCAATCCCCAGATGATGAATTTGGGAGCTATGACTTTTGGTCTAAGACTTATAGACAATCATCAACGAAGGAACTAACGGATGATAAACCCAATAGAGTAATTTAGGATTTTGGATGGTAACTTACGTAAACAAGTAATCGGCTTGCGAAGCCAATGTGAGGTGAGACAGTTGACCTGTCAGAATACGAAATATATTGAAGCCAATGAGGCAATTGCCTTCAGTGGAAACTGTCTTTAAAACATATGATATATTTCTTAGACATTATTGGCTAAAATGAAAGTTTTTTCAACCTTTCAGTGACTCCTCCCTTGTAGCTTTTTTTTTTTTTGCCTCTTCTCCTGTCCTTTTATTTTGCTTATCCATTATTCATTTTAATGTTTCCTGTGTTCCGCTTAAATGTATGCATTTATTCTGACCAGTTTCCATTATATGTAGTGAAATCACACTGTGAATATTTTGGATATTTGTCTTCGGGTATATTTTAAAGAATATTCTCGGATCTATTTCTGACTTTATGAGCTTTTGATGGAAATATATTTTCCTGATTCATAAAGTCAGATCTGCTGTTAGTAAATATATTTGAAAACTCTAATGACTTTAACCAATTGCTTTTTATCAAGGGTTAACGAATAAGAAAAATAAATAAGCCTACCTTTTGATTACTACTGTACGTTTTAAGAAACCCAAGGCCTTTGTAATCGACAGCAACATGTTACTGAGCCTGTTAGGCCTACTTCGGACACAGGACCCAAAACCCTTAGTGTCACTCAAACTTTGTGATGAAACGAAAGTCATTTATAATCACAGATGATCATTTGGTTGTGCTATGTAAAAGGAAAGAGATAAGTCTTAGATATCCAAGTGGCAGGTTATGATTAGATGCTTACATTTGTTTGATGCTTTAATTTTTAATCTTGAGATATATATTTATGCGTTCATTACTTGATTTGATAAACATTACCATCAATGGTAATCCATTTCTGAGTGTTGAACGTGGTGAAACGGTTTGCGTATCGCCATGAGCATCAAAGCTATAGTAGTCGGGGCCACCCATATTAGTTTGGTTTGTTGTGAGCGATCAGACGAAAATCTCCCACCATCACCAATCCGCCCTGGCCAACGCGGTGATGAATTGACATGTCTAAGGTATTCGTCCTGCAGTGAACTAGAAATGGATGCATTTGTTGTTGTTGTCGTTGTTGTTATTTTAGTTTGTTCTTTTGCTGTTATTGCTATAATGATACTAGGAATCATATGATGATATACTATAATGATAATAGATATTGTTATTATAAACATATTTTTCCAAAGACTTTATTGGCACATGATTTACAAATATCAACTTGTAATTTGGAAAGTAACTTCAATGCAAATATATTTACTGAAAATATGTCAATTTTAACATTAAAAGCGTTGTTTAAGCCTGTTTTCAACAGACTGAAAGAATATTGATTATTATTATTATTATAGTAATTATTATTATTATTATCATTATTATTATTATTATTATTATTATTATTATTATTATTATTATTATTATTATTATTATTATTATTATTCTTATTATTTTCGTTGGAGTTTTTGTTAAGTATAAACATTGTAGTTGCTTCTGATACTGGATATATGTTGGGCCAACCACTACCTTTCCGTGAATCCCCCATCTCTCTCTTTCTCATATATATATATATATATATATATATATATATATATATATATATATATATATATGTGTGTGTGTGTGTGTGTGTGTGTACTGTATGTATATGTATATGTATATATATATATATATATATATATATATATATATATATGTATGTATATATATGTTTATATATGTGTGTATGTGTATATATATATATATATATATATATATATATGTATGTATATATATTATATATGTATATATATATATATATATATGTGTGTGTGTGTGTGTGTGTGTGTATACACACACAAGCACAAATTTCTGATTGAGTGTTCAGGGTCTATATAAATAATGAAAACTTACCTTTTGACACTTTTTCTTTATGTTTAGTCAAACCCCTGATTTTTCATTAATACAAATATTCAAGTGTCGAAAGAATAACTGTTCAAGTCTTACAGTATTAACGTTTTCACCCTTATTTTTTATTACAACTTTTTCCAACCACCAAGAATCCCCCAATCCTCTCTCGAGACACATGTATGAATTCGTGTTTTCTTGGTAAAGGATTTACCAGATTAGTCTCTCTTAGGAACTGTGGAATGTAGTCCTTCCCAATAGAAGACAGCTCGAAGGTCTTACATTTATACATATATATATATATATATATATATATATATATATATATATATATATATATATATGTATATATATATATATATATATACGTACATATATATACATATATATATATATATATATATATATATATATATATATATATATATATATATATATATATACATATACATATATATATATATATATATATATATATATATATATATATTTATATATATATATATATATATATATATATATAAATATATATATATATATATAAATATATATATATATATATATATATATATATATATATATATATATTAAGACTTAGTATACATGATAACTTATTCTGACTTATCACTTCGAAAAAAGGTATTTTAGTTTTTCCATATACTTCATCCTGTTACCGGGTTTGACTAAAGGTTAAGGCTAATGGTCTGTTTGAATTTTTTTATGTAATGATTAAATGGATTTCAAGCACACTTCTAAGGGGAGAATAATTTACTTAGTTTAATGGCAGGAGAGTAATCGTAATAATTATATTTGCTTCTTGCTCTCACGGGCTAATGTAAACATCTCCAGATTGAACATTCATTTTTCCACCTATGCTAATCAGTGTATCTTTGAACTAGGGGAAATCAAAATAGCTTATAACCAGCATCTCTCTCTCTCTCTCTCTCTCTCTCTCTCTCTCTCTCTCTCTCTCTCTCTCTCTCTCTCTCATACATTATAACACAAGGCTTACAACCATTCCTTTGTTATAGCCTTTTCCCGTGAAGTGACGATTTTAAACTGTAAATCCAACACAGGTTACTGTTGTTTACTTCATGACATTTGAACATTTCATTTGCGTGCGATTTAATCCTTATTTTATATAAAGGCCTTCAAGCTGCACTACTGATTATTAGAATCTTGAATATGACAAGGATTATTTAAAGCCTTTTTGGGATTGTCCGTTTCCTTCAAAGAATTATTGTATATAATATATTATATATATATATATATATATATATATATATATATATATATATATATATATATATATATATATTTATATACAGATATATATATATATATATATATATATATATATATATAGATATGTGTGTATTTATAAGTACATATATAATTCATGAAAGCGATTCGCAATATCTTGCTTAATTTGTCTCAATTAGATTTTTGGTCGTAAGATGATCTAGTTCGAATCTATCTTTTTTTTCAGAATATAGTTGAATACTTCTCAAATTCATATTTTTGTAACTGACTTTCAGGGGAAAATTCTCTTAGTTCGTAACACGTGAAAATCAATTATGAAAATACGTCTATAGTGTAATACATAATAATATGTATTCTTTTGTATTTTTTATAGTCTTTATAGGGTGAAATTCCTATTCATTTGTGACTCCGTCTGATCGTGTATTGTTTATACACTCAGCTTTTAATTGGATATTTCAATTCGTGTATTGCTCCAAGGGATAAATGATCCAAATAGAAATGCTGTTTAGTTCTGATATGTACAAATGGGTGTGAAAATTACAGCAATTTTCAGCCAGCCTCTGGTTAAGGATCGTAGCGGTTGTTGCAGATTACTGTATTCACACCAGGTGAATAGGTATTGTATTGCAATACAGTAGAACTTCTTTTGTTTTTGTTTATGCAGATTTAAAATCCTATTTTGGTTTCTGTTTTTCATTTTTAGAACATAGAATGTATTTCCTGTTTAGTTTCTCTGTCACATGAAACCTTTTTGTGCAAGTTGCTCCAACATTAGACATCTTGTATTTCCTTTGGTAAATTTGGTATATTTTCTTGAAATGCTTTGTTTTTATCTGGGAGAAAATTAGTGGAAAGGCTTGAGACACTTTTCTTCAAATAAACATTTTCTCTTTGGTGATGTCAGTAATTTTTATTTTTTGCTTTCTATCGCATTTCATCCTCCAAAGTTCGATATTATTCAATGTGAATATCTTTATTTCCTAACTTACATACCCGTATGTCATTTATTTTGAATTAAGTTCGATCAATATATTTCAATATATTTCATGTCTTCGATTCCTATATGTATTTTGCATTAGCAAAGTTGATGTTTTCATATACATGAATTAATGGTCCGTAAAGAGCTTATCTAGATTGATTACTGCCGGACTATCCAAGTAAGATGTTAAAAAGTAAACGAGAGATGTCTGCCTTATTGAAATATTAAAAGAGGGAAAGATAGATTTCCCGAAATGTTCATAAATGATTGTGTGCGTGTGTGTGTGTGTGTGTATTTTTTTTTCTTTATATACTTGTTCTTCAGCCAACGTATATAGAAAACACATATACTATGGATATAATTATATACCCAAGTTTTATTCTTAAATTTCCGCTTGTGCTCTTCAAACACATATAATCACATGAGATCGTAGATTTTTTATTAACTGAAAGATGGGGAGAAAGGAGACAAAGAAAGAAAGAGAGAAACAAGAGAAATTAAAACACAAACATTTTCATCCTTCTTCAATGCCCCTTTTCCTCTTTTCTCGTTTAAGAAATGCAAATAACTAGAAAAAAAGTCAATTATTTTTCATGGTAAGCTAATGAATATACCAGAATGTTTCCATTGTAATAGAAAACTACATAAAAAGCTTTGTGTATTGTCGCAATAATGGAATTTGTTCTTCTTTGGTCTAATTCACCGGGTTCAGTTTCACTCTGAATGAAGCCATTGGGATGTGGAACTGAGCATTTGGGGAATGTTGATTGGAGATGAAGACTCAACGAGATTATACCTGATGTGCGGTATTTTGATATCTTTGGAGACTGGAAAACCCGAAAGTCGCTTGAAACATAATTGGTCTCTGTTGATCAGAGGTAAAATACATGAGAATATATATATATATATATATATATATATATATATATATATATATATATATATATATATATATATATATGTGTGTGTGTGTGTGTGTGTGTGTGTGTTTTCACCGATTTAACTGCCCCTTCCAAAATGGTTGCAATATTCAAGTAACTGAATATACGAATCATATAGTACTCAGCATTTTTTAAAAAGATTTTTTGATGGTTACCCGTGAAGGTATAACCGAAAGCTATGTGACATAACATTTATTATGGCATACTTCAGTTTATTTAGTGAATATATATATATATATATATATATATATATAAAATATATATATATATATATATATATATATATATATATATATATATATATATATATATATATTACCATAGCTATTTCAATATCCTTCTCATCCTAAGATAAGCAGAATTTGTTGCTATTTTTACCCGAGTTGAATATTATATCTCGTTTTTTTTTCTTTGTGAAGCAAAATCGTTTTAATTTTGATGATCAATCTATATTTTGCACAAAGGTGACTTCTCATGAGATATATTAGTTTGTGCAGTTTAATAGGAATGCTTTTTCGTAAGGCAGACTGATCGTAATTAGTTCTTCCTCTCCTCAGTCATCTTAAGTGTTTTCTCTTTTAACATTATTAATCCCGCTTTGTTATTATGATTATTCTGAAGATATTGGAAATCGGTGATTATCTCTATGTAGTTATCACCAATAATCGTAAATTTGCTACTGTCAGCATTGTGCAATAAGTATTTTTATTTATGATGTATAGTATTGACTAAGTGATTGGAGTCTCTCTCTCTCTCTCTCTCTCTCTCTCTCTCTCTCTCTCTCTGCGTGCAATTGTGTGTTAATATATTTTGGGATCAATTCCAGTCTAAGCATGAGTTTCTCAGTCTTTAAAAGTTCTAATGTATTTCAATTCTCCTCACAAAGCAGAATATGGATTCGACGCCTTGCTTGTTATCGCTTTATGATTTGTATAAGGGAAGAAAGGGTCTTTCGAAAATCTGATTAATTACTAAATCAAAATTACTAAATCATCATTAGCAATCATAAATTTGCTACGGTCAGCGATGTCTATTTAGAATTCTTATTCATAGTGTTAATGCTCTCTCTCTCTCTCTCTCTCTCTCTCTCTCGCTCTCTCTCTCTCTCTCTCTCTCTCTCTCTCTCTCTCTCTCTCTCTCTCTCTCTCTGAACTTGTGTGTTAATATATTTTGGGGACAATTTTAGTCTTAGTATCTCAGTCTTAAAAAGTTCTAATGTATTTCAATTCTCGTCACAAAGCAGAATCTGGATTCGACGCCTTGCTTGTTATCGCTTTGTGATTTGCTTAAGGGAAGAAAGGGTCTTTCGAAAATCTGATTAATTACTAAATTAAAAAAGAAGGGTTGGATTCTTGGATTTAATCCCATTAATGCTGGGCATTATATCCAGTTCAGTTATAGGAGAAAATCTATATCATTTAAAGATATTCATAATTCAATGATGTTTATTAATGAAATCTCTGAAGTCAAGAAAATAGATGGCAACCAATCGTGAAATCCTTGCAATTTAAGACATAGGAATATCAGAAAATCGTTGTAACGAAGATTGATGTTGAAACTCGCTAGTGGACAACGGAGACGATATATTTGTTTTTGGGAGAGAGAAATTACCCATTTAGCTTTCCTATTAATCGTAATTACTTGTAACAGAATTAATATATGTTTAGTAAAAGCGACAACAAAAATATAATTGGAAGTATTGTGGTGTTTCGCTTTGCCCTGATAGGAGACTTTGGCTGCAATGTATTTGAAAAGTGAACGTTAAGGAAATGAGACAAAGTTAATTGGACAACAGCAAAGGATTTTAAGTTACTTTTTGAATATTGACGAAAACGAATATCCTATTTTAAACCATGATTTTGAAACTAACATCCATTTTCTAAAGTAATGCACATTCAGTATGTGTTATTATAAGCCTAATCTCTTCTATCAGTGGTATTTGAGTAATTAAAAACTGTGGTTTTCTTATTTTTCAAATGTTTTTCTATTTTTTTTTTTATTTGTTCGGTATATGGTAACTTAGCTTGGTCGACATAATTTTTCCATGTGAACAATTTTGTAATGCTGTTGATAATTCTTGTATATTATATAAACCGAAGGAGGGTTCTTACATTTGTCTTTTGAAAGTAGGTACGATGATGTAGGCCTACAAACAAACAGTGGTCGTTCAAGTTACTCAATTTCCTTCAGATATCAAGATCAGGTCGTAGGCGTTGCTTTATATGGTCGTTCCAGCCATCCCTAAAGAGGCCTCCAATCCGACCATTCCACTTCTTTCCTTTCCCGTCCCTCTTCGTGTTTCGCTTCGGACCTCGGGCCTTTATATCTTCAGCTCTCTTTGGACTGGTCCTTTGCGTAGTGATTTGTGAAGACCTTGTTGTGAACACTTTCAATTCAAGTAGGGTCTGAGGAATGTAATATAGGGATAGGGATGCTTCACTTGTTTGAGATAAATGATGTGGCTGTAGGCGTACAGTAGGAGATGGGAATTCTTGGCACAACTCGCCTTAAGAAATTGCACGCAGTCACGTCCTTACTGCGCGGCGAGTAACCAAACAGATAGTGTAGGGAGGGATGGCAGAGGTGGTGAGCAGGAACTCGCCGAACAGTAATTTTGTAACAGGAAGCATTTCTTTGGAGTTAGGTGTGCCATGAATTCTTGTATCTGACTGTACATGTGTTTTTCTTTTTCACTCCTTTAAATGTAATGCCATTGGACCAGGAAACATGATACTTTTTTGTTAACGTTAGTTAGCATTAATTAGTAATTCCATATATGGCATTCTTGTTCATGACAGGTTAGTTTGAGATTCATTTTCGTTTTCTGGACTCGCATATTCGTTCCCCCTACGTGAGCAACAATCATTATCAAATAGAAAAATTCGAGTCGCTTCTCTGCCTAAACTAAAGAAAAACCTCATAGAATTTCACTAACATGATAGACTCCTTTATTAGCTTCGCCTCTTTTCAGGACGAATATCCTTCAATATGTTAGGATTGGAAAACACTGCTTAACCATTCTGAAAGAAAAGGACATGAGTTTAGGCGTCTTAGAGCTAAGATCCCTTAGTTACTCTCTTCCTTTCAACTGTCTCCTCTTCTTTGAACTTCTTCATCAGCATTTCAGTAACAGGAAGAAATTTAAACTTACTTTACCTCTTCCCCTACGATTGTGTTTGAACGATTTGGGATTTTGAACTTTTTCCCTTCTTCGAAAAAAAAAAAACATGCAGTTATAGAATCCTCGAAGTTGCTCATTAGTGCAGCTCTCCTTTGTGAAGCCAAGAAGTGTTGCTTATCTCATTATGACGTCTTTGAATTACGTAATCTTCTTGTATTTTACGAAACTGGTACAGGGATTCCACTTTGGAACATATCCTCTCTCTCTCTCTCTCTCTCTCTCTCTCTCTCTCTCTCTCTCTCTCTCTCTCTCCATCAGACATAGTTTCTTGTTTGACGTATGAACAACGAAATTAATTAGCTCATCATACTCGCGTCCCATTGAAAGATGACCCAATGAAAGCATTTCAAGTTGCCTGATTCTGGGAAAGATGACTACAAAGGGATCATTGTCAGGAGAGAAAGTGAAAGGACGGCGGCTTCCGTCTCTTGTTGCTGAACTTCCGTCTCTTGATGTTGTAATTATTATTATTATTATTATTATTATTATTATTATTACTTGCTAAGCTACAACCCTAGTTGGAAATGCAAGATGCTACAAGTCTAAGGGCTCCAACAGGGAAAATAGCCAGTGAGGAAAGGAAATAAAGAAATAAGTAAACTGCGAGAGAAGTAATGATCAGTTAAAATATTTTAAGAATAGAAAGAACTTTAGAATAAATCTTTCATATATAAACTATAAAAACTTGAAGAAAAAACACCAAAGACAGTGAACGACCATGATACAGAGGCTATGGCTACCTAAGACTAGAGAACAATGGTTGATTTTTGAGTGTCCTTCTTGAAGAGCTGCTTACCATAGCTAAAGAGTCTCTTTTATCCTTACCAAGAGGAAAGTAGTCACTGAACAACTGCATCCCAGTTATTAACCCCTTGAACGAAGGAATATTGTTTGGTATTCTCAGTGTTGTTAGGTATGTGAGGACTGACGAGAATGTGTAAAGAATAAGGCAGACAATTGGGTGTTTGTCTAGGCAAAGGGAAAAAGAGCCATAACCAGAGAGAAGGATCCAACGTAGTACTGTCTGGTCAGTCAAAGGACCCAATACCTCCCTAGTGGTAGTATCTCAATTGCCCTGGCTAACCTAATACCTGGTGAACTTCTATCTGGGTATGTCAAACACTCGTTTCTCCGTTTACTTTATTGGAAGAGTGAATTAGCTTTTAGCGCTTGCAGTATACTGCGACCTTTTTTATTTATATTTCATTGTGTTGGGGAGAGTTGTTTGGTATTTCACTATTGTTAGGTGTATGAGGACAGAGGAGAATGTGGAAAGAAAAGGCCAGACCAGACTATTCAGTGTAAGTGTCGGCAACGACAAAATGAGCCGTAACCAGAGAGAGGGGTCCAAAGTAGTACTGTCAGGCCAGTCAAAGGACTCAATAACTCTCTCTCTCTCTCTCTCTCTCTCTCTCTCTCTCTCTCTCTCTCTCTCTCTCTCTCTCTCATTTTAAACTTATTTGTATTTGAAATATAGTTTATAAATGCGTTTGTATCAATGACATATGATCGACATCTCTCTCTCTCTCTCTCTCTCTCTGTGTGTGTGTGTGTGTGTGTGTGTGCACGCATATGCTTGTTGTTACAGGCCTTAGTGTATTACCTCAGACTCAAAAAACCGAAAAGGTATTTTCCCTTTCGGAACAAAAGTCTTATACGGCTGGGTGTTATGAAGTCCCGGAGTCTTGTCTTGCGTTGCCGTGTGATTTGCATAAGGTAAAAATGACTCGTACCCAAATCTGATTATCTATTGAAACCAGAAAAATACAAAGCCAGGCGTAATATTTTATTTCTTTTTGTAAGAGAAAGTTCTTTTATAAGATATAAATAGATTTATGGTTATGAGATAAGTTGATATTTAAGTACAGAAATGGAATTATGACTGCTGATTTTTATAAATCGTAGAGAGATGAAAACAAAAGCAAAGAAAAAAGTGAATAAAAACAGTTTCATCGTAAGTGCAGACAGATGGGAGCAAGCAGAATTGGGGGATGTTGGTAATCACATTTCGGTGATGTATGTTTGTGAAAATGACGGTGACGAGCCAGTTTTTTGTATTAGTTTTTTGTCGACATAAATATTGTTATTAATATTGTTTTGGTCGTCATTTATTTATTATTTTATTTATTAATTTAATTATTAATTTTATTATTATTATTATTATTATTGTTATTATTGTTATTATTATTATTATTATTATTATTATTATTATTATTATTATTATTATTATTATTATTTTGTTTAAAAAGATATCAATAGCATATATCTGTTGCAAGAGGAAAGACTTACTAATAATAAGCTTTGGCGGAGATCAAGGTATGATAAGAGATTAGTCCCTCGTTACGATATCAAATCAAGAAAGATATCGTTAAACTCTTGCAGAATTCGACTGCAACTCTCTGATTGTTCTTCTCTCTGTCTGATAGTTCTTACAAGCAACCGCTAGATTACGACCTTTGGACCGTTTTCGTTTCTATATTCTTTTATCACATGAGAGTCAGTTTGTTTTATTATTATTATTATTATTATTATTATTATTATTATTATTATTATTATTATTAATATTATTATTATCATTATTGATATACTTATATTGAAATGTTTGACATATCATATACTTAGAGAAAACTGTTGAGTAAGTTTTCGAATATTTTAGGAATTAGTTTATGAATTTTCCTTCATTTTTCATGTTTATTTTCCTCATTTCTTCCTTATTTTTCTAGTTCATAAACATCCAAGTGCTTATCATACAAACCGTAGGATGTTCTTAGGGAAAAGGAAACGACTAAGAATTAATTTTATCATTCATAACTAAACTATAGAAGGATTTGTATCAAATAATCCTGAAGGATCTCTCCGAAAGCCAAGTTTCATTTTCGAAAAAGTGATCGCTGAAAAAGCTTTGTTTCCAGCCATGAGCGTATCCCTCCTGCTTTGTTTACATAAGATTAAAACTGCGTCATGTCTCTCTTGCCTCCGATTCGTTCGCTGTACACAAAGTATTTTCTCCGCTTTCCGTCTGTTGTTTGACGAAGCCATTGTTGTGTCGACTTAAAACTGAAATTTTTCGATGGAAAATCCTGTTTAATTATTGTCCATTTGTGTGCACACATTACTGTATATAATTTATTTCTGAATGAATGTTTTGATACTTAATTCCTTTGCTTATGGTTTTATGACGTGGGATGTGCGTAAGTTGGTTTTGAACCGTAGAAAGTACATCCAACACTTCAGAATATTCGAGGATTGGATGTGGGAAAATCAGATGGAAATAGAAGTAGTAACAACTTTGATTCTGAGTTGAAATAACGAGATGGTTAGTGAGCATGTGGTTAGCAAGGGAAATAGCATATCACCATTTACCAGCATATCTCTCTCTCTCTCTCTCTCTCTCTCTCTCTCTCTCTCTCTCTCTCTCTCTCTCTCCATGATTTAATACTAATGATCTGAGGGCTTTCGTTATTATTTTATCTATTTTTTATGGTATAATTATGCATGTATTCCCTGTCATGAGAGAGAGAGAGAGAGAGAGAGAGAGAGAGAGAGAGAGAGAGAGAGAGAGAGAGAGAGAGAGAGAGAGAGAGTGCAACAAGGAGTTACAGTGATTTTGAATCTCAAAAACTTTTAGTCCATCCGCGAAGACTATTTGCTCATGGGTAGCGCAATATAGTTTAAAATGTTTAGAGAGTTTTTTATAGTTTTGTGTAACTTATTCTTGAACTTTTTAACCGTGTTACTGTTTACTACATCCGGTGGAAGTCTGTTCCATGTATTTTCTAGTTTGTATGTAAAGAAATTACCTCTTTGAGCGGTGTTGTATCTTTTCAAATAAAGTTTTTATTTGGTACCTCTGGACTGATTTGTGCTGAGCGTGAATAGATTGTTTAAGTCTACATTTGGTATTCTTTTAAGAGTCTTGGATGCCTCTATTAACTTTCCCCTTAGTCCTCGTGTTTGTAGATTAGAGAGAGAGAGAGAGAGAGAGAGAGAGAGAGAGAGAGAGAGAGAGAGAGAGAGAGAGAGAGAGAGCAAGTCATTTGCATGAAGAAAATAAAAAAAACAATTTAATTCCCTTATTGGTAATTCCATGTGGCCATTAATTCCTGTGATTGGATAAATTAACAAACAATAGATTTACTGCCAGTTTGGAAGCAGTCTTGCAATACTTGCAGTATTGACTACGAATCTGAGGCTCAACATCGGTTGCAACAAAAGTAGTTTTTCGTTGAGTGACTTCTGGTAATTTGGTTGTTTAACTTCACGTTATATTTTGGTCTGGGAAGGTTATTATGTTTTAGGTTTCCATATCATTAGTCGTATTAACAGATATTTCATGTGAGCAAGTTTTTGTTAGGGAAATTTTTAGGTTATAATTATGGGAGACTGAAGTGCTCATGATTAGAATGTCAGAGACACTTCGCATACTATTTACAAATGTTCAGCCTACTCTCAAGGAAAATTAATCTAGTTTTAGACCAAATTATATTTCCCTTATAATCTAAAAATTCAAAATTGAATAGGGAAAGTATTGGACTGAACAAATACAAATTGCGCTCGAATTCAAATCGTTACATTGAGGCAGTAATAAAAAGGGGCAATATTATTATTATTATTATTATTATTATTATTATTATTATTACTTGCTAAGCTACAACCCTAGTTGGAAAAGCAGGATGCTATAAGCCCAGGGGCTCCAACAGGGAAAATAGCTCAGCGAGGAAAGGAAAAAGGAAAACAAAATATTTTAAGAAGAGTAACAACAATAAATATCTCCTATATAAACTATAAAAACTTTAACAAAACAAGAGGAAGAGAATAAGATGGGAGAGTGTGCTCGAGTGTACCCTCAAGCAAAAGAATTCTAATCTAAGACAGTGGAAGACCATGGTACAGAGGTTGTGTCACTACCCAAGACTTGAGAACAATGGTTTGATTTTGAAGTGTCCTTTTCCGAGCACAGCTGCTTACCATAGCTAAAGAGTCTCTTCTACCCTAACAAAGAGGAAAGAGGCCTCTGAACAACTACAGTGCACTAAGAAGAATTATTTGGTAATCTGTGCTGTCAGGTGTATGAGGACAGAGGAGAATATGTAAAGAATAGGCCAGACTATTCAGTGTGTGTGTAGGCAACGGGAAAATGAACCGTAACCAGAGAGAAGGATCCAATGTAGTACTGTCTGGCCAGTCAAAAGACCCCATAACTCTCAAAAGTAATAAGCAATGATGAAAACGAAGTATCTAAAAAATTATAGGTAACCAGTTAAGAGGGATTTTAGTGAATTCAAATAGTTGTGCGTACATGTCTCTGTTCATATAGACTGCAATTACACAGGAGAAATTTTCTTCCAATGCCCCCTTTGAGGTTGTCGAAATTATGTAAAGCGAATGGAAGGTGAATCGACAAAATAATTTAAATCTCCTTTATATAATAAAGAGCAAGTGTCTGCATATATATATATATATATATATATATATATATATATATATATATATATATATATATATATGTATATATATATGTATATATATGTGTGTGTGTGTATATATATATATATATATATATATATATATATATATATATATATATATATATATATATATATATATATATATATTGGTCACGCCCAGTGGCATTGCTAGAGGTATAACTTATCGGTCTCTCCCTGTCTCGGGGTTAGGAGGTAGAGGGAGAATTCTTACCCTGGTGAGAGGGGGTCCGTGGGCGTATGTTGCATATCTATCTAAATATTGAGGCGCCATTTTTGATGGGTCGCGTACACGTGTATAATATAAGTCCTTACTGAATGTGTTTATGTCCCAATTCTTCCCAAGGACCAATTCCTCCGAAGGAAGGTCCCTCAACGGCCCTTGACATCCATCATGGCGCCCTCAGGACCGTCTCCGTTTTCTAACTGATTATTCAACTTGAAACAACCTCGGGACCGATGGAGGCGAAGACTTTATGGCTTCAGATTCTCTTTACAGTTTTATATGCGTTCTGTAAAGCGTTTCTCAAGGCGAAAGGGAATCCAGATTTTACATTATACTTAATAGGAGATTCGTTTTGGATAGTTTAAAAAAAAAAACATACTCTTAGTTTCCTTTAGACGAAATTATGTAATGGTTGATCTAGTGTCCTTTCAATTTAGACTTTACAATGGCTTTTGTACTTGGGCTTACTTTTGGGGCGACAACATTAATGATTTGTT
This sequence comes from Palaemon carinicauda, assembly GCF_036898095.1. NCBI lineage: Eukaryota > Metazoa > Arthropoda > Malacostraca > Decapoda > Palaemonidae > Palaemon > Palaemon carinicauda. The sequence goes on from NC_090742.1 coordinate 42,354,334, forward strand.
TTCAAGATTTGTTACACAACATTAAAGTAGTTTCAGGCTATTATTGAATCAGGTTTTATTCCGTCATTTTCAATCCAGTTATTATTCGTTTAGTAATCTCTTCGGGAAATTTTTGAAGAACCCAGGCCTCAGGTTATAGCAGTAAATTAAAATACTGTAGACTCTAGAGTGTAATAATCAAGTAATTAATCGGTGTTAGAAACTCATCTAGTTATCGTTTGTAATGGTAAATTCCCAGTCGACTCTCTACTTATATCCTCCTGGTTAAAAGTTTAAAGGCCGCTCATGAATGGCAGAGGCAAGGGATAGTGACATTGCCGTAGCAACCAGGACAGTGCTCCAGAGACTGACCATTTTTGGTCAGCGCCCAAGTCGTCCTCTCTCTACCCAAGATGGGACCATGGAAGGCCAAGTTTCCCGAAACCTCACATCTTTAGCTCATAAGGATGGGGAGGTTGCAAACACTAAACGAACTAACTGTTTAAGTGGGACTTGAACCCCAGTCTGGCGATCACCAGGCATAGACGTTGCCATCAGGCCAAAAGAAATGGTTGAATGGAATTTCAAAGGAAATGGTTAAGAGTAATTAATCTTGTGTGTAAAAGAAAGTCTTCCTTTCACTTACATAACTTTATTGATTTTTTAGGAGAGAGATTTCTTTCTGGTAGGATGTCCAAAATCCAAATTCTTCAAGGGATTTTCTCTTTTATTCTACTGATGTTTGTTCATTTCTGTAGGACCTTAGAGAGTCTTTCATCTTCATTTGTGTAATCGCAACGCACTCATAAAATAAATATGTAAAACGTTCGTTTAATTCGTTATTAGATACTTAATGTAATATATCACGTTTTGATAGCCCCAATTGATGCTAGACGGGATGGAACCAAACAATGAAAAAGAAGATTTAGAATACATCTATTTTTCCTCGGTTAGTTTAGAAAAGTCGACGTTATTCTAATTTTTATGGTCTCATTCAACATAAGATTTCAGGAAATAGCCCTTTTATAACCTTTTCCTCATGATGATTATCGTTAATATTGACAGCTTGCAACAAAATTTTACATTGCAGATCGCCGTTGATATGATGCTGGAAATTACTGCATTTTAGTTAACGCAAATATAATGGATGAAGACTTGTAGAATGCATTTGTTTTTTGCAGCATTTGTGTATAGCATTACTACGGAAATTAATTTCAATACGAATCAACTTGGTAAAGCTGAATCATGTACTCAAGTAGTATGCGATATTTATAGATATCTCTGTTTGCGTTGTAACTGCATTATGTATAGAGGCTAACCTGTTAGTTTAGGTACAAAATTGAGAAATAATACTTTTTACAGCATAACAGAAAGATGGGACCAAAAGAAAGTTTTTATTTTGAAGTATAGAGATTGAGCGAAATTTTTTGCAGCAACTGTAACTTCTATTATAGCATAGAAAGGTTTTGAACATACTGCAACACTTCAAGCATTATTATAATAATAATAATAATAATTATTATTATTATTATTATTATTATTATTATTATTATGTAAGCTAGTACCCTAGTTGGCCAGGTGGATGCTATAACCTCAGGGGCGCTAACAGGGAAAAAATAGCTCAGAGAGGATAGAAAACAAGGAAATAAATAAACTACAAGAGAAGTAATGAACAATCAAAATAAAATATTTCAAGAACAGTAAAAAAAATTTAATATATAAACTATAAAAAGAGACTTATTTCTCTGTATTACAGTCTAAGAAAATCGAATGAAAAGGTTTAGTATTTATCAACGAACTTGAATATGGTTGCATCATAATAAAAAGGGATTTGACAACTCAAGAATACTAGATCTAAACATGTATTCGATTAAAAAATTAACGCTCAGCAAACGCTATGAAATCATGCAAGGTAAGAAGTCGAAATTAGATACAGAAGTTTAGTTCATTTCCAGTGAGTCCTCAATAATGTCTGGTTAAAAATTCAATGACATATCTTTTGGAATCATTTAGCGTCCAGCCCCGTCCTTTGCAGGAAATCCCAAAATCCTCCTGTTGCCAACCGAGCTTGAAGCTATAATCCAGGATTGTGGAAGGCTTTACAGTTTCAAATTCTTTTTTATTAGCTTTATATGAATTCCGTAGAGCGTTTTCAAATGTCAAATGAAGCCAGGTTGTAAATAGAATTCAAGATTTTCTACTGGAAAGGAAAACGATTTCGGGTGGAAAAAAAGATCTTGGAAAAAATAGTTGTTATGTTTTGTTATGGGCCAGTTTCATTTTCGTGTCTAAGTTTTTCCATCGACTGGAAGAACAATATTATACCGTTTCTAAATATAGATTGAAAACAGGAAGAGAATAAGAATAGATCAGAGGTTTCCTAAGTTCTTTTGATTTTGGTCGTATCAGTAACGATTTTTATAGAAAAAAAAATATATTTACCGTGTTGCTTGTAAGGAGAAAGTGTTGAGAAGAAATATATTTCTTACGATACTGAAACAATATGCCATGGAAGAGAAACAAGAAACAGAAATAGATTAACTTCCGCAACACAAGAAATTTAAGAATGATACATTCTACTGATCAACAATAACTATAAATTCACAGTCTTGGGTTAGAGTTCTGTTGCTTGAGGGTACACTCGGACACACTTATTCTATATTATTTCTCTTCCTTTTGTTTTGTTAAGTTTTTTATAGTTCATATAGGAAATATTTATTTTATTGTTGACGCTGTTCTTAAAATGTTTTATTCCTCCATGTTTCTTTTCCTCACAGGGCTATTTTCCTTGTTGGGGCTCCTGAGCTTATAGCATCCTGCTTATCCAACTAGGGTTGAAGCTTAGCAAGTAATAATAATAACAATAATAATAATAATAATAATAATAATAATAATAATAATAATAATAATAATAATAATAATAAGCAAGGGTTCGGAGTTTAGTGTTTAGCAAGCGATTCTAATAGAAAATATGTTAGAAAAAAATGAGTTTATTTTTATAACTTATCCTTGGCATTGCTCTTGACATTCAAACAAAATAAAAGTAGGTATCTGATAAAATCACAATACCGTGCTATAAGTCATGATATATATATATATATATATATATATATATATATATATATATATATATATATATATATATATATATATATATATATATATATATATACACAGTATATATGATCAGCACCCAAACCCCCTCTCCATCCAAGCTAGGACCAGGGATGGCCAGGCAATGGCTACTGATGTCTCAGCAGGTAGACCTATAGGCTCCCCCAAATCCGCTACCCTTGGAGAGGTTGGAGACACTAAAAGAACTGATTTATTTTATTTCATATCACTTGAGCAGCAAAACTATTGGAAACTTGCCCTTAGAGAGAAACGTTAAGTAAAAAGATTATCCAAAAATGTATGTCACTCTAACAGCACTTTGACATATGATACAATAAACTGAATCTAAGGAACCATATTCGAATAACATGTAAAGTCAAAATTCGTTTGCACAAAAGAACTGGAAAGTTATTGGGAAAAAGTTATAAAATTGTGTAGTGAACTAAGGTACGTCGGTCCCTATATATACTAGCTTTGATTTTAACTGGATTTTTTTCATATTTTTTACTTTTTTTTTATCCTGTTATACTTTCCAATATTTATTTTCCTGCTTTTTCCTGTTACACATTCTCTCTTATTTTGTCGATTCAATTGGCTGGTGAGTTTATATCACTAGCAATAGATTTCATTTATGTCAAGCGTGTCCCTAATCTGTCAACGCAAAGTACCATTGACCATTTGTCTCTGCTCTGATTCCATAGAATTAATCTGCCTTGTGGCCACCAACGTCCATTCGTCGGAGCTAAGGGTCTTATAAGTCCCTGACGTTTTGTCCTTACAGTCGTGATGGTCTGCGACTTGATCCCACCAATGCAGAAATCTGGTACTTTCGTTGTTAGAGACATTATCAAGTTCAAAGTCACATGGGTCAAGTAATTTTGAAATTACAAAAAATGAGCAGGTAATTATAAACTTGATAAGATGGGTTCATTATTGCCGAATCAGAACAGCATTTATGTCCCGTAAGTTATAAATTACTTTTTTTCTTTTTATAGAATTTGCATCGTTATCTTTTGTATCATTATAATGACCATAAATATTGTTGATAACGATATGACTTCACAATGCAATTCCCTTTATCTCTCTTAAACTTTTTTTCCCAGATGAATACAATATTTGTTTAAAAGTCGCTGGACAATGCCTGAGAGACTGAACATTTTATATATGTGGATATATATATATATATATATATATATATATATATATATATATATATATATATATATATATATATATTATATATATATATGTATATATATATATATATATATATATATATATATATATATATATATATTAGTGTGCTACTGTTATAAGCACAGATTGAGTATGTGTTGTTTGAGATGTTAAGTCTTGGAACAAAGTTCATCTTTGTAACTTTAAAATCGTTTATTCTCTAAAAACAACAGTGTTAAACATCTCCGTCACAGGAGTGTAGCTGGTTTGGTCGGATGACCAATTCAGGTGAAGTATAGATATGAACTGCCTAAATTATCGATATCACAGATATCGTATGCTTAGTTGTCTCAGCATTTAAACACAATATGGAAACTTTACATTCTTTCTCGGAAGACACCTGCATCCGGTGACGACATAATCTTTCACACGGTATGCATTGGAGGTGACGTTTCAGAAAAATGTTACATTGCCGAGGGATGCAAAGTACATCCTGTTATGATTTTATATGACTACAGCAAATCTCACGCTAGCATCTTCATCCACAATGATATATTACGTCATGTGTTTTAAACATGTAATAATTAACTATTTCATTTATTACATTAGCTCGGCCAGCTATCTCAATTTTTTCAAAAAAAATTTAACAACAAGCCAAAACATGTTTACTAGGTGTGACTGGATACATGTATTATTCTTTGTTTAACTTTAGCCATAAGCAAATGAGGACGAATGTCCAAACAGGCACATCAAAAAAATAATAACAATAACGCATATGAAAAGATATTACCAAAGCAAAGAAAAAAAAATGCATGATAAATACAGATCATATATATGGTATATTGCTAGCAAATGATTATATGGTACCAAAAAAAAAATACTGTATACATATGATTCGGTAACTTGTTAAAGAATAATTGTTACCTTTGTCAGAAACATAGATTAACACAATACGGTAACTAATAAAAATATTTGTTACCTTGGTAAAGATTCAATTTTAGTGCACAAACACGAATTCCTGGTACGTACACGTACCACGGTTTCGTACATATATATATATATATATATATAGGGCTGATATATTTTATTAGATGCCTATAGATTCTGTTATATTTATTTTATTTTTTCTCTTTTCTTTTAACATTCCGGCTTATATATTTTATTAGATGCCGAGAGAAAAAATTATTTATATTTTTTTAAATGTATTTTTAAAAATGCAATGTTCAATAATTTCTTCAATTACATATTACTAGCGTACTAACAGCTTTTCGTACAAACACAATTTCCAGAGCATTTTACTCCTTTAGCGAATGAGGTGGCCACTTCAAACGGCTTTAAACTGAATTAAATAAGGAGTTTTGTCTGGACATGGCGAAACGTTCTGTTTTAGCTTCCAACTGTTCCGTAACCTACGCCAAACAAGGATGTTCATGGCGATAAATATCATCACCGTTACACTCAATCCTGCTAGTAGTATGGGGTGAAGAAATTCCTTATAAGTCGGTGACAGTTGGTCCATCTCGGTCAATTTCATCAACCGCTTGGCAACCTGTTTGTTGTATGGGAGAGGTAGTGCTGGCATTGTAGACGTCCACGTGAAGTTCGCGAAGTAGGCTCGTTCTCTGATGATTGTCCTTAGCCCGGTCACCATGGAATAAGGGGAAGTCCCGATACAACCATCTGCTGCAACAAAGATGCGTGCAAAAGACGTGGATCCGTCCGGGCATGATACATTGAAGCCGTCCTTGTCGTATCGTATCCACGAGCCATTGTTCAGTCTGCAATTGAACTCATTATTGTCAAAGGGATAAAGCTTATCCAGACAATTTTCACTTGTATGGGAGAGAGCACCGTCTAGCACTATAGCTAACTCGCATGAATCCATTAAATTCTTATGGAATTCAAATGAGTCAGCTGTACATATTTTTCTATCCATTGCGTCTGAACAGTGAGTTAATTGATTTAAGTCTTTAATGACCGTATATGTTTCCTTGTCTGGGGAAATCAATACGTGTCCTGTCAAACTGGATATTACTGGATTTGAGTGATTCGTCCTGAAAGTCGGAAATGGTGATATCCTGTAAGATTTCCAGGCATCAGAAGAATCAAAGGGAATTGTAATCCTAATCTTGTTATTTTCAACGCTTACTGTAATTAGGCTGTAATAAAATTCTAACCTATGTTCGCCTAACAAAGGAACATAGCCTAGTTTATCCCTTCCGTTCTCCAGAACTAACTTTAAGTAATTTATAGGCAACAAATGGGGCAACAGTACACCTTTAGTTGCTAACGTGATAGCTTCTACATAATCCTTGGATTTCTCAATGAAATGTGCAATTCTGTTATGTATGTGATCTATCTTTGAATCATAATACGTTAACATTGCCAACAAATCCTGTACTTCCATAATCTGAATGATATTATTTGAATGTTCATTTACTAAATCCATAATTTGATTGATCGAAGCTAACTGATTCCTTAGTTCTGACATAATCAACTCATCTTCATGAGTCAAGAACTCAATTTTCTTATTTTGATTACTAATTTTAAGACGATTGGAAATTCCTAAACCTAAACTTGCAATAGACCCAAAGATGTTTAATGCAGCATAAATAAACGGATTTCGTCTTTCTTTATGTTCGTGTCCTACAGTTCACATCAAAAGGTCACAAGCCAAAGATTCTGTCTCGTAAGTCTTATTTTGCAAGTCATCAGATAGCATCTCTGCAACTTTTAATGTCGATCCAAGCGAACTCTCTGTAGTCAAATGAAAATGTCTTCTATGCAACTCATCCAATGAGAGAGAAAACCTTGAAATGGCGGTTTTTAAGCTAGTGACATCATTCTCTGGAAGAAAAATTGCTTGCATATTCACTTCTACAACTACGTTGCTCGATGTAATAAAAATGTCTTCTTGTCTTTCAACTATAGTGCCATATTTAAAATCTATACTTTTAGTTTTAGAGCTCATCCCACACGAGAAAAATGTCTGAGCGAACAATATCACTCCCAACAACAAAAAATTCATCTTGGAAACCTTTAACGAGAAAGATATATGTAATTACTCCTGTATTAAGAAGAAAACTTTTAATCACACAAATAAAAATTTTTCCCTCACTTCTTTCCCTCTTTTTTTTTTTTTTTTTTTTTTTTTTTTTTTTTTTTTTTTTTAATTTCTTATGTGAGCCAATGGTACTATTCTCTCATCCGTGGGTTGGGATACGTTTTGAACTCTAAACCTATTGGCCGTTAATGTTTCCAAAATGTTAAATGGGCCTTCTAACTTAGGTGTTAGTTTATAATTGAGTCCTTTACGCACATTTATCTGTATATACACGTTATCACCCACGGTATGTTTTAGTTGGCTTCGCTATTTTATCATGATTCCTTTTCATTATGATTTGTGATTCTTCTAAATTCTTTCGAAGGATATCATATCGACTTTTGCTTGCATTTATACATTCTTTTAAAGGATTTGATAGATTAGTTGTAGGCGTTAATACATGGAAAGGCGTTCTAACTGGGGTACCATACAATGCTTCATGCGGTGACATTTTAATTGATATATGATATGAATGATTCAGAGTACTCAGTGCCGCAGGTATTGCAATATCCCAGTTGGGGTCTGATCCCCCTAGTGTTACTCTTAATATATTTAAAACTTTTCTATTCACTCTTTCCACTAGCCCATTCGACTCTGGGTGATATATCATGGTATTTATTTTCTTTATGCTAAGGAATTCACACAATGAGGTAAGAAAGTGATTATTAAATTCACCACCCGAGTCTGAGATTATCATGTGAGGAATTCCATGTTTACAAATGTAACACTCGTAAAACTTCCTGGCGCATTCAATCGCAGTTTTAGTTATAAGCGCTATTAGTTCTGTATATCGAGTTAAAGCATCTATAATTACTAAGAGGTGCTTATTTCCTCTGTCTGACTCGTAAAATCCTGTTAACAAATCTAAATGTATTCTTTCAAAGGGTTGATTGGGCACGGGATAAGCCCCTAGGCTGACAGGTGTTTTCGTATGCCCTTTGTTTTCCTGACATGTGCGACAATTAGCTATGTGTCTTTTTATATCTGTAAGCATCGTATGCCAATAAAACAATGATTTGGCTTTCTGTGACATTAATGAGAACCCCGGGTGTCCATGTAATGGATTTGAATGCAACCAATTCAGGACAGTGGAAATAAGTGAGATTGGTACTACTACCTGGTCGTTAGTTACATGTGGTGTATTGCGGGTTTTCCTTGTCACAGTCCTACACAGAATATTATCTTTGATTATATAATTCTGCTGCTTATACTTTATATATCCCTTTTCCTTATGATTGCCTTTCAAAGCATTTATAATTGTTTCTATTTTCTGATCTTTTCTTTGCTCAGTCTGTAATAATTCAGCGCTCCAGCCTAAATCTTCTTGTTCAGATATCATTTTAACAATAGGCATGGATGTTGATATATCTATTAATTCAGCTAAAGGCTCTGTACAAGATGACACGGGGTTTCGTGATAATGCATCCGCAATGATATTTGCTTTCCCAGGTAAATATCCGATTCTTGCGCCAAAATCTTGAATGATCAAATGCCACCGAGTTCGTTTAGGGCTGTGGTTGAAACCTTTAAAGAACTTGGTTAGTGGTTTATGGTCAGTAAGAACCTTAACGGGATAACCGTAAATTATGAACTTAAAATGCACTAGTGAATTAACAATAGCTAGCCCTTCCTTGTCTATTACTGCATACTTACTTTCGGAAGTTCTCAATTTTCGAGAATAAAAAGCTATCGGGAAAAATTGTTTATCATATTGCTGAAGCAATACCCTCCTACTCCTAAGTCTGAGGCATCTGTTGCAATGAAGAATTCCTTACCGAAGTCAGGAAATTTTAAGATAGGAGAACTACACAGTTCATCTTTCAAGGTATTAAACGTCTGTTGATGCTGCTCAGACCATATGAAATCTACGCCCTTCTTCGTAAGATCAGTTAAAGGAGCGGCTATTATTGAATAGTTGCGTATAAAACGCCTGTAATATCCACTACAACCCAGAAATTGCTGTATTCCCTTGACATTAGTAGGTATGGGAAAATTACGTATAGCCGACACCTTATCATGGACTACTTTAAGACCTTGGCTTGACACCATGAAACCCAAATATATTAATTCTGTTTTGAAAAATTCACACTTACTAATCTTTACCCTTAAGTTATGTTGTCTTAATCTCTGTAGTTCTAGTTCTAACTTACGTAGATGTTCTTCTAATGTGTTGGAAAAGATTACAAGATCATCCATATAGGCATGCAATATATCCCCTAACAAGTCTCCAAACACTATGTTAATCATTCTTGTAAATGTTATAGGAGCACAACGTAAACCAAAAGGCATCCGTAAAAATTCATAATGTCCCCTGGCTGTGCTGAAGGCTGTGTATGGGATACTATCTTCTTCTAATGATATCTGGTGAAAGCCTTTAAGTAAGTCCAAACTGGTAAAATATTTATTCTGACCTAACAAAGACAAAATATCGTCAGTACATGGCACTGGGAATCGATCAGGGATCGTCTCCTCGTTTAGACGACGGAAGTCGACGCAGATACGCCATGTTCGATCTTTTTTCGGTACAACTATTAAAGGAAAATTATAAGGGCTGTTTGATTTCCTAATGACTCCTTCTTCTAGCATTTTTCCTACTTCATCATTTATTTCATTCTGGAATTTCATAGGGAGTCTGTACGAGGGTACATAGATAATTTTCTGCTTGTCCTTTAACCTTATTTGATGCTCGATCACATCTGTTTTTCCTAAGGATCCATCCATAGTGGAAAAAACATCATGATATTTAGTTAAAAGTCCAAAAATTTTCTGCTGAATTTCTTCGTCTTGAATGTCTTTATTGATTTTATTTTTAATAGATTGCAAAAGGGATTCATCCGCAACTGATTGAGAGTGATTGATTTCAGCAACGGTAAGAATACGATGTTTATGAACTTCTACATCCAAGATATGTTGATTTTTGTGAATTACTAAAGTGTTATTTAAATGATTACAGACTTCAATATTACATTGTTGATGTGAGCCTACTGTATAAATAGCTTATGTGACAGACAATCCGTTAGTTTTCAAAGTGTCGGAAAGGATTAATATTTCAGATCCCGGTAATGTTTTCTTTATTTGCACTATTAAATTCGAAGGTAGGTTTGGCTCAATAGATTGCGTGCAAGATGATATTACGGGTGAACGAGAATTCTGCTGGGTCGTGTATATTATTTCTTTATTAGTGAGACAAGTTATTGGTTCTTCAACGTACGTTACGGTTACATTTGTCGTCTCCTTTTTATCCAAAACTGATTTTAAGGTATTAGAAGACTTATAGAATTTCCCTTTGATATACACGCCGTGCTTGGCAGGGGCTAAGATAATGTTTTGATTTCCCATAGATGGGTATTCTATAATTACAGCTGGATACATATCAATGTTTTGTACAACAACAAATGTATCGGCAAACGTGCGTTTACCGAATTTGAATTGAACATGAGTTATGCCTATGACATTTAATTCATTATTTCCTATACCCGAGAGTCTAACTCCGGATTTTTCAATCAGAAAGTTCGAAAACAACAAATGATGTGTCTTCAAATCCATGATATTACGTGGACTACCAGAGTCAAAAAATAACGTAAAGGATTTGTGTTCTAAATTTACAGCATATAAGGTTGGTCGTAACTCATTTTGGCTTATTATTGTATGAATTCGTTGCAAATCTACGGGAGCATGCACTGTTTTACTTAATTTGGCCGTGTGTTTCATAAGAAAATCTATTGCCTCACAATTATCTGATAAAACATTAAATTGATTATTCAATACTATTGATGTTGACACGAATGACCTTGACCCAACATCACTCTCTTCCCCACTGGAGTTAACTATGTGGTATTTGCTTTGCTCTGCACATTCTGAAAATTAGTCTGACTTTGCGAGGTCTGGTTTGACGACCCAGGCTCAGCGATATTCGAAGAAGTGTTTGTTTGCTTCGGACTCTGAACTGCATTGACATTTGGTTGTTTCTTCTTATTGTTAAAATGAGGATTTTTCTTTTTATTTCCATATGGAACTGACTGAGGAATAGACTGTGTATTTCTGGGATTCTGTTGTGTCTTACGCGAGTAACATTGATTGTATGAATGTGTCGAACTATTATGTATCGAGCAGAATTTCGTTCTGCAGTCCACGCTTAAGTGACCTTGACGTTTGCAATTATAACACGTCATTCCCGCTACTTGACTATTATTAACTACGTTCACTGTTTGTGGCTTTGTTTCATTCTTTGCAAAAACTTGAGTTAACACGTGATCGACATCTGGACACTTAGTCATGTGTTTTTTTATCTGTTTATATACATCCAATTCCGTACTTGCAGGCGTTAACTTTTTATCAAAACACCGCACTAAAGCTTCAGGCAACATAAGTGTCATGCAAGTTAAATACATTAATCGTAAAAAATCCTTCACGGAGATGTTATCTCTAGTAACCCAAGTGGAATTACCTAAAATATCCTGATATTCATTAAGCCTATCAGCTATGAGAGCTGCTCTCTCAATAACTTTAAGCCGATTCATAGTGGCTTGATTAAGTGTATTTCCTCACGTTAATACTACATCCAAGGCTTCTTCACCCCCATAGACCGCGCGTAACCTAACTTTGAAATCATCCCAGGTAACTGCTTCTTGAAATGAAACACCTCTTAAATACGCACTCGCATCCCCCTTAGAAAAATCTTTAAAACTTTTAGCTTCTTGTAATTGTACAAAAGGGTCTATGATTTGTTTGGCATTTAAATGGGCATCGACGGATGAAATCCATGACTCCACATTTTGAGGCAAGAACCCATTAACTCGACCCTGAAAAGGAAGGATTGCAGACCTGGCATTTACAAGCGTCACAATTGGGAGAGGATTAATCTGTCCTACGCCACTAGGTCCAGGGGTGGGGCTCACAGGGGGCGTCATGACTGCTGTATTTCTTTTCCTATCTCTTCGACCCCTTGCAATTCTATCAAAATATCTATATGAATACAGACGTCCACTGTGTAAACGCATAAGTACCCACTGACAAAGATTATAATAAAATTCCCCAAAACAATGTTACTAATCCCAAGACATTTCCCGAAAATTTCTGAAAGAAATAGGAATACAAAGATATTTCCCGTAAATTTCTGAAAGAAAAAGGAATTAGCACAAAGAGAGAAAAAATTCTAGATGAGAATTTGGAGTTGAACACAGTTTCCTTTAATGAAAGGAAAATAAAAGATTAGCAAACCACTCACCCCAGTAATAATCGACTAACGACTCGTGATAACTACACTTCACTTCCCAAACTGGAATGAATTTGAAAATTGTACTTAGCTTATATATGGTTCTGTGTGATGTCGTCACATCCTCTCTCTCTCTTGATGTTTGTTAGCGATGTATCGTCCGAGTTTCCGTTGAATGTAGTGCTTCCTGGATATGTTTTGTAAGCGTTGAACGTCAGTCCTTGGGTTTCCTAGGATGTTGATTGAAGATCCAGTTCATCAGTTTGTATGTATAACATTCATCAAATGTTGTAGATTTCGATGGACTATGTTACTTAGTCAAAATTGTAGATTCATTAACGTAGATTTCTTGAAGATCTTTCTCTAGTTTTTACAGCTTTATTTTTGATTTCTTGAAGATCTTCCTCTAATTCTTAGAGTATTATTATTATTAATTTCTTGAAGATCCTTCTCTGGTTCTTAGAGTTTAAGCGCTGCCACGATTTATTAGTGTGCTACTGTTATAAGCACACATTGAGTATGTGTTGTTTGAGATGTTAAGTCTTGGAATAAAGTTCATCTTTGTAACTTTAAAATCGTTTATTCTCTAAAAACAACAGTGTTAAACATCTCCGTCACAGGAGTGTAGCTGGTTTGGTCGGATGACCAATTCAGGTGCAGTCTAGATATGAACTGCCTAAATTATCGATATCACAGATATCATATGCTTAGTTGTCTCAGCATTTAAACACAATATGGAAACTTTACATTCTTTCTCGGAAGACACCTGCATCCGGTGACTACACAATCTTTCACACGGTATGCATTGGTGTTGACGTTTCAGAAAAATGTTACATTGCCGAGGGATGCAAAGTACATCCTGTTATGATTTTATATGACTACAGCAAATCTCACGCTAGCATCTTCATCCACAATGACATATTACGTCATGTGTTTTAAACATATAATAATTAACTATTTCATTTATTACACATATATATATATATATGTGTGTGTGTGTGTGTGTGTGTGTGTGTAGTTCACCAAACGTTCAGCTTGGCTCCACAAATCACTAGAAGAGTTGGAAGACCCAGGCCTTCATGACTGAGGACTATTAAGCCCGAAGTAGGTGTTGATGAATGAAGAAGTATTGAATTAGATATTTAAGATAGAAACGACTGGCAAAATCTAACCGAAGCCCTTAGTGTCAATAGGGGTAGGAGGAGATGAGGGTATATATATATATATATATATATATATATATATATATATATATATATATATATATACCTATACATTATTTTATTGTTTAGCGAAGAATTTACTTGTAACCAGGCATATTTTATTTATTCATAAAGTATGGAATGGGTAATTTTTTGTTAACTTTCTCTCTGTTTTCACATTTAAGCAGAAATTGTTTTATGATATCAAAATTTCCACTGCAGTTCATGTGAAGATTCTCATGAATTTAAATTTTCGGTTGAAAACAATCTTGATTCCACCCAACGTTCATCAGTGAGGGCTTTGATTTTTTTTTTTTTTTTTTTTTTCGGAGGGTTTTTTTTTTAGTCTTATCTTCATCTTTTTATCTGTTAGTAATCAACTGCCTATTTTAGTCCGCATCAGATGCTCTGTCTGTCTGTCTCTCTCTCTCTCTCTCTCTCTCTCTCTCTCTCTCTCTTAGATCGGTTGAATCTCTTGACTCTCTGACGTGCCGACGAAGGTTGGGACTCAAAGGCGGAGTGAAAGCAACTGAGTAACTTTATTACAGAACATCCGTTTTTATATACATAAACTCCAGGCAAAAGGGGCAAAAAAGACATAACAGGCAATTTCATGTTCAACCGACACCGCACCGGTTAACAGTTAACGGTGAAAAAGCAGACATGTTATTTCAGGTTCTTATCAGTGCGGGGGCAGAGCAAAGATACAAGCATAGTATATACACAAAATGAGATGTTACTATGTACGATCGTGTGACACACGGTTGGTACATGGTTCCCCCCTAAAAACTACATACTGTACATTTCTTCGCGGCCGCCCTGAATCTGGAGTGGTAGTAGCAAAACTGCAGCCAATGGGCAGCAGTGTGTGGCTGTAGAAGCCGTTGGTTTGGGCGCGAGTGAGCGGTGGGTGATGGGTGGCTTTGTTGCCGCTCCGGCTCGTCACGGGGATAGGCGAGTGTGTCCTACGGCATTCATAGGCTTGTGTGTCCTACGGCATTCATAGGCGTGTGTGTCCTACGGCATTCACATCGGCTTCGGTAGACGATGAATAGGTGTCTTCTTCATCAGGAGTGGATGCGTTGATGGATGTCTTGAAGGTCATGAAGTGGGTGTCCATAAGGGCGTTGGCTTTGGTCATCAAGTCCTTTATGGGTAAACTATCGACATCGGGTATGGCAGCGCGTAGAGGTTCGGGTAAACGGCTTACCCGAAGGGCACGAAGTAGGTTCACCTCACGAGGAGAGCCATCTGCGGCAGGTTGCAGGCAAGGGATACTGGTCATTTCCCTGAGGGTGAGCGAAGCCCTTTGGTCCCCCAACGGTTATTGAGAGAGCTGAAAAAGCTTTGCTATACGGGCGGCTGGCGACGGCGAGTACTGCTGCAGAAGGTATGTTTTCAGGGCGTCATAGTTACGGTGAGAGGTGGGTGGGTGGGGGGGCGAGGAGCGAGCCGCTCCGGGCTCACCAATGTGACGTGCCGAGAGAAGGTTGTGACTCAGAGGCGGAATGAAAGCAACTGAGTAACTTTATTACAGAACATCCGATTTTATATTTATAAACTCCAGGCAAATAGGGCACAAAAGGCATAACAGGCAATTTCATGTTCAACCGACACCGCACCGGTTAACAGTTAACGGAGAAAAAAACACATGTTATTTCAGGTTCTTATCCGTGTGAGGGGAGGTCGAAGATACAAGCATAATATATATACATAAAATGAAATGTCGTTACTATGTACGATTGTGTGACTCACGGTTGGTACAACTCCTTATCTCAGATCGTTTTGCCTTGGTCCAGGTGTTGTCCTGCTTCTTAATTTCCTCGTGATTAAATTTGATTCTCTCTCTCTCTCTCTCTCTCTCTCTCTCTCTCTCTCTCTCTCTCTCTCGAAATGTTTTTACAAAGATAATTTAGTTTCTAATTTAAGAATTCAAATTTCCTCTAATTTGAACATCGAAAGAGAGAGAGAGAGAGAGAGAGAGAGAGAGAGAGAGAGAGAGAGAGAGAGAACGTTATTGATATGCCTGTACTACTATCACAATCTCTTTGCTGGGAAACCTTTTTCTTATATTAGACAGACAGATACAACATTGATTTAAATGAATATTCCTTTTAAATTGCAAATCATACTCAGCGCTGTTCAAACATGAGAGCCAGTAACTATCAATGTTGATAAGCCAGTGAGAAAGTTTTGATTAATCTCTTCATGGTGTCAAGAAACTTAATCTCTAATGAAGAATTTACAGGAAATGTTTGTCAATTCACGTTTTATATTGAATTAATTCAAGTGGTCATCTCAGATATATTTCTATAAGAGAATGTATTAGTTTAACTTGTGAACAAAACACAACTCGAGTTAAAAACTCGAACTTTACTAAGTGTTGTGAAAAAGGATTTATCGCTTTCCATCTGTAGACTGGTGTTTAAAACCAATATTCCCTCAATTTGCAGAGATATTGTCAAATACCCTTTAACTAGGGATAAGAAAAAATATTTACTGAGATCCATCTGTTAAAATCAATAATTACACGCACATGAACTGAAATAATATATATATATATATATATATATATATATATATATATATATATATATATATATATATTTTAATCTATTTCTTCCATTTGCAGAGAGATATTGCCAACTAGCCTTTAACTATGGATTGGATAAGTGATTTATTAAGTCTCATCTGTTACAATAAATAGTTATCAGCACATGAACTGAAATAATAATGGTCTTTGTTATTTTTAACTTATTCCCGCTACATGTTGAGAGAGAGAGAGAGAGAGAGAGAGAGAGAGAGAGAGAGATCGTCAAATATCTCTTAAACAGGGATTGGAAAAATTATTTATTGAATTTCATCTGTTACAATCAATAGTTATCGACACATGAACGGAAATAACAATGGTCTGTTATTTTCAATATATTCCCGCCATTTGCAGAGAGAGAGAGAGAGAGAGAGAGAGAGAGAGAGAGAGAGAGAGAGAGAGAGAGTTATTATCAAATAGCCTTTAAAACGGTGTCGGTTTCAGCATGTGTGTTGCCGAGTATCTCAAACTTCTGTCCGTGTGTATCGAACTTTAAGCGGCTGTTAACCAAAGCCTGTGTCAGTTTTACAGCTGCAGATTTAGATTTTATGATCTTTATATGTATTCTGTAAAACGCTCTCCGAATCCAGATTGTACAGAGACGCTTCATGCCGGAGGATAAAAGGAAAACGATTTCCCTTTGATTTCTGTTGGATGAAGATGTGCGATGCGTTTTGTAATGCGACTCTTTCATTTCCGTCTCTGAATGGGAAAGTGTTCGCCACATTTTGAAATTCACTGGTCTGACAGTTTTATAGAATTTATTACTTTTCTTAGACTACTGAAATCATATTAAAAAGAAGTTGTTCTCACTTCATCGACAATCAATTCTTTGATTACATTTTTATGTATCTTTGATATTGCTTTTGGTAAAGGTAAAGAAAATTACTAAAATTGATCAAAAGTGTTGGTAGGAAGAAAATATAATATGGGATTAATTTTTCTATGATTAATATTTTTTTTAGAAGAGATGAATCGTTTACATAAATTGATTTGTTGAAGTAATTGAATTTGTGGTCATATCAAAGAAATGATAAATTCTTGAGAAATTAATTCTATATTTTACTCTAAATGAGCCAAGATTCTATTGGATGAAAATCATCAAGTCATTTCATAGTATCAATAAACAGGTGAAAATTCATTCACGATCATCATCGTTAAAAAAGAGAGATCATATGTAAAATTAACTGAAAATCATGATAAACTATAAATCATTTTGATAATTCTTAGGTCAGAGTACCTAGAAATTAGAAAACTCTGATAACATCTCATAGTGAATTCAAGTCTAACCATCCATATACTATTACGCCAATGAACCAGGAAATCGTTAATAAAAGTCTTATCTTTTGGGAAAATAAAGTCGAAGTTCACTGACGTACAGAAAGTTTAGGACGTGTCAGCAGTATTTTCGTCTTCAGGCCTTCGTAAATATTATTTTTTTAAGTAACACAAATTTACCATTTGCTTCAATTTCCCCTCCCCTCCCTTGGGGGGGGGGGGGGGCCTTCTATTTGCTACCCTTCACACCTTCCGTAGGCATATGTTTATCAAATGACTTTATCCCCCTAATTTATTGACTTTTTAATTCCTTAATGTCTGTGTGTCTGTCTGTCTGTCTGTCAACGCTTAGTACTGTACCTTTCACCATATACTCTGATGTATGGAAGAGAGGGGAGGGGAATTAGTCTGCCCAGTAGTCACCAACGCTCGTTGGTGGTAGTTACGGGTCTTCTGTTTACAAAATGTTCTTTCATAGGGGTTGGTGCCAGAATGGGTTACACTTCCGTTGTTTTCAGCGAGGCTACTAACCCCCAAACCATATCTAATATAGGAGATATGCACAGGTCATTTTTCGACTTCCGGTGTCTTTCAGGTAGTTAACAGAGCTATTATCTCTTTTAAAGTTTTTATACGAAGTATTTATTTTATTTGTTACTGTTCTTAAAATATTATATTTTTCATTGTTTCCTTTCCTAACTGGGATAATAATAATAATAATAATAATAATAATAATGGTTGAAATACCAGCGGCAAGGCGAACATGTTACTACTGTTATTGATTTTATATCTATATAACAAGCAGTCAGGCATTTCAGCCTTAACGTTTGGTAATGACAATGACATCAGAAGTAGCGTGTGTAGCAGGAAATCTCAACTTCGAGGAATCTCTACTGTTTTTTTTTTTTTTTTTTTTTTTTTTTTTTTTTACTGATATCATCCACTTCCTGCACATTAGTTCAGCCGTTCAGTTCTCTTCCGTCTCAAGCTTAGCTTCATTTCAACAAATGTTGATAAACTGACGTGGACTTTCGCCGACTTTACTGAAGCCTTCATTCCCTTTCTTCCATCTGTTACACGTTTCAGTTCGTTCTTGTCCTTCGGCTCTGCTCCTCCGTTTGTCTTCGAGAGCCAGCAGCTTCTCCGTGTGTGGGAGGCAAGTCTTTGTTTCCCATTGTATGCGATAGTTGCTTCACGAAACGAGTTGATGTGCGTTTATATTAAATCATCACAACTCTCTCTCTCTCTCTCTCTCTCTCTCTCTCTCTCTCTCTCTCTCTCTCTCTCTCTCTCTCTCTCAACAATGCATTGTAACAAATACTAATTTTGTGTTTTGTATTCTGTATAATAATTCATTTTTTATATAATTTCGGGCATTACATACAGAGCTATAACGGGCACTTGGTAGAGCGTGTACCTTCTCCTACATCATGTATATCACAGGATCCGCCAGTAAACTGTGTACATTAAAGCACTAGTTTAATGCAAATCAGATAAGAATTGGCCACGATTTGGCAAAAGAGGTTTTTTACCTTTTCGAGACCTTGGCCTTGATTTATGACCCAATTACTCCCAAAACTTAATCAAATTGTCCTTGGGTCATAGCCAATCATCACACCAAATTTCATAAGATTCGGTCAGAACGTTTTTGGGTTATGCGAATCCCAAACAGACAGACATACAAATATACGTCTATGAAAACATAACCTTCGAAACGAAGATGGCGAAAGTTAGAAAAAGAAAAAAAAAAAAAAAACCTGGAATATGGATGTAAGCACGGACCAGGATTCTTAGCTACTGACTCATTGATGGAAGGTCCTGACCCTTAATAGAGATTTGCCTGTCTCGGAATGAAATCAACTCTAATCTGTGCACTTCACACCAGATAACCTTTTCATGGAAACCATTTAGGAAAGATTAAGACGAGTTTTAATGGGCCTTAATATTTCGTTTGATTTCAGGGAGGGGATTCCTAATTACTTCTTTTAAAGAAAACGGAGATGTTTTGAATTTGCTTTTTCATTTCAGACATTCAAAGATATTCCGTAAATACCTTTGTTCGATTATGAGACGTTTATGGAAGTAATATGATTTCATGTTCGAGGATATTGAACATCAAGTTATCACGATCAAACCGGTATCCAAAATCATACTGAATCCTGAATATTTTAAGGAACAAGAACGAATTTAGGTAGAAATGATTTTAGCTCAATTCTTTAAATATTCCAGTTGCGTTTGCGAGTGTTCAAGTTCAAGAAGTTTACGATTCTTTTGAGCAAATCCACCGTATTTTGTACATCATTTAAAGAGGAACAAAGGTACAGTTGGACATAGGAATTCCTGTCACACCTCATTCTGAGAAGTATACCTTGTCATACACTTACTGAGGGGGAAGTTTGTGTTTGTAACCCTACCGACCACTGATGCCATCTTTCCATACTCCGGGTAGTGGTGTCTGGAATTCCCGTGTCCAACTGTATTTGTTAATTTGAGGCTAAATGGTATTTTAACCTGTATAACGATGAATGGAGTAAGAGATATTTTGTCTTGTAACAGAAAAGATATTCCTTAAAAGTATAAGGACCCAAAACAGATATACATTTATAAAGAAAAATACACGTGTAGGTATATAGTATGTGTATATATGTATGTGTGTTCCTTATTTACGATGTTAGCTTATAATAGCCAATGTTAGACAGGAATATCATTCGAAAAATTTGCTGTATATTGAATTTTTGTTATTGAAAAGTGTAGAATAAAAATTCAACACTTTCCTCATACAGAATTCAAAGACTGTTAAATTTATTACAGTAAACCCTCCAGCATCCAATATTCCAATAAAGAACGGTATTAATAATCACCCAGGGGTTGCTTTTTTCAAAAGCTCTCCCATTTCCCAAACACAAAGAAGAGAGGCTCAGTTTCCATTAGCTTTTCTTCACATGGCGTATAATGCTATCAACTTTGGAATAATGTTGTTGTTGTTTTTTTGCAATCTTCTTCTTCTTCTTCTTCTTCTTCTTCTTCTTCTTCTTCTTCTTCTTCTTCTTCAAAAGCACGTCGCGTCTGAATAAGATACTTTTCTTCGTTGCAGCTTTAGATTTAACGACAAACCTTGAGAAAATTTTATTATTATTATTATTATTATTAGTATTATAATTATTATTATTATTATTATTGTTGTTGTTGTTGTTGTTGTTGTTGTTATTATTATTATTATTATTATTATCTAAGCTACAACCCTAGTTGGAAAAGAAAGATTCTATAACCCCAAGGGCTCCAACATGGAAAAATAACCCAGTGAGGAGAGGAAATGAGCAAATGACATGAGAAATAATGCACAACTAAAATAAAATATTTTAAAAACAGTAACAACATCAAAACAGATATTTCATATATAAACTATAAGAAGACTTATGTCAGCCTGTTCCTGTCAATATAAAAACATTTGTCCAAGTTTGAACTTTTGAAGTTCTACCAATTCAACTACCCGATTAGGAAGACCATTCCACAACTTGGTCACAGCTGCAATAAAATTTCTAGACTTCTATGTACTAAAGCTATTTCTTTTTTCTTATTGATGAAGTAAGGACAACTAAAATCGTGTCTCATGCACTCTACACTATATTTATCATAGTTGTATCTACTAAATATCTATTCCGTCATCACTGTTTATTGACATAAACCGGCTGACCACTTGTTTGCCACCTAACAATTTGACTGTAACTTACCACTACTCTTTAAAAATTCAATGTTTTGTGCTTGGTTACAAATGTGCTCTACAAAGAAGTGATTGGCGCTATTGAATTAAATAGAAGTACAAAATTCATCAGTAACTCGTGTTTTGGGATGGTGGAGGTGAAAGTTTTTTTTTTTTTTTTTTTTAGCTACGTTTATTTCAAGAAAATAAATTATTTATTTCATTGCATATATTCTTATCGAGAGTTCTACGTATATTCATAAATATCCTTATTCGTATTCTGGCCTTTCAAACAATTTTCAGGAAGCTTTATATCGTCTTCACTTTTCAAACGATAAGAGTGTATTATTGAAAAAGCTTACCATAACTATTATCGTAACTAAAGGAGAATGCCATTGCTAAAGCCACCGAAGCTAGTTACAAAATGTTCTTTTGAAGGTCAAAGCGCAAAAGATACAATGACGAAAGTTTGGTGTTGCTTAAGTACGAAGGAGAAAGATATACTTACTTTCGGAAAGAAGAAGGCAATAGCCGTCATGGTTAGGGGAAAGAGTCAGATAATGAAGAAAAATAAAACATTTTTACTTTTTTTCATTAGCCGTCTATACATCTCTCTCTCTCTCTCTCTCTCTCTCTCTCTCTCTCTCTCTCTCTCTCTCTCTCTCTCTCTCTGACCCCCAATCGCCATAAACTTCGTAACATAAAGTGTCTTGTTGAGAAAGATTTAACTCGTTGTCTTTCGTGTTTGTTCGCTTTGATTGGTGGTGGTGATTCGTCTCCCGATACCCGATCACTTTGAATCTTGAGACTTGCTACTTTCCTCTTCTTGTCATTGTTTGGTCATGTAGTGCATACACACACACAAATATATATAAATATATATATATATATATATATATATATATATATAAATGTTTATGTATATGTATATATATATATATATAAATGTTTATGTATATGTATATATATATATATATATATATATATATATATATATATATATATATATATATATATATATATTGTATATATATAATGTTTGTGTGTGTGTGTGTTCGTGTTTTTGTGTCCATATGAGTAAGGTTAACTTCCGCAGAGATCACATGACAATATACCACAAGAGCTAGGTATGAACATTGAAAAACTTTAGCATCATCTATTTCTAATATCTACTTCTTCATGGTAAAGTAAAAGTGATCTACAGGTGAGGGATGTTCAAGATCAATAAATCACTTTGTACTGTATCCCCATCTAGTATATTTGGAAATGCATAAAAGTGCTGAGTACTAAAGTTTTTTATTATTTCTTACTGTCTTATGAAATATTTGAATATGCCTACAAAGTATAACAAAGTCTATATATGTAAAAAGGAATAAACATTTAAGCTTGCCGCACACTGAGCCCGAACGGAACCGCCGCCAAAGCCACCGAAGCCCCAGAACAGAACAGAAACGACGTCCAGCGTGCATACTGAGCCAGAAGCCACAGACGCAGAATTTTATATAAATGAAGGAAGTTTTCCTTAATCATAACTGAGTTTTTATCTAATTGATGTTACAATGATTAGATATTCTGTATATCAATCTTTTATTGAATCCGTAAGCCAGATGTTTATGTTTTCAAAAAAGAAGAAAAAAAAGAATGATAATAATAATAATAATAATAATAATAATAATAATAATAATAATTAATAATCACTCCCAAATTCTTTGTATTAAATCATATGTTCATATCATTGTTATTAAAGTACATACGTCAAATTTCTGACATCAGGAGGAAAAAGAAAGAAAGAAAAAAAAATAATAATAATGATAATAATAATAATAAATAATAATAATAATCACTCCAAAAATCTTTGTATTAAATCATATGTTTACATCATTATTATTAAGATACATTCGTCAAATCAGAAAAATATTGGTTGCTATCACACTAACCTCAGAATTCCTCAGCAACCCTCTCCAAAACAACCACTGCAGTCGTTCTGGGCATGCGCAGCCTGTCAGACGCCACCGACGCTTCAGAAAAAATATCTTTCAAAGAATACTGGGTCGGTTCCGTTCTGTTCTGACTGCCCAGTGTGGGCAGTCAGGTAAGAATGCATGCTTTCGATTTCTATCGGACGGTTCGGTTCTGTTCGGGCTTGTCCGTTTGAGCTCAGTGTGCGGCAAGCTTTAGATTACGCATCGAC
>NC_090742.1:42382881-42405147 GCF_036898095.1 Palaemon carinicauda
CTCTAGGGCATTGAGCTGCTTGGTAGGGCAATGTCACTGTCCTTTTCCTCTGCCATTCATGAGTGGCCTTTAAACCTTTAAAAGGATGAATAACAATTACGATAAACACTATTAATATCGGAAATATGAAATCATCTTCCTTTTTAAAAATACCTATTTGTATTGAAATGTGCATTGAAATAATTGATAACCTAGATTACAAATATATGAATGGATTTTATCAAAACATGCACCGATATCACGCTCACAGACAGTTGTTGGTACATGTATCGATACATAAATATACATGCACACACACACAAACATATATAGATATATATATATATATATATATATATATATATATATATATATATATATATATATATATATATATATCTGTTTGTGTGTGTGATCTAGTGTTGACAATAGTCTAATAAATTCATTTATTTAAAGAACAGATCCGCTTAACGTCCAACTCTATGACTCGAAGGACGCTCAGTCGAAAGGAGGGAATGTTAAAATATGCGGTATGTTACAACAAAACCACAAACAGATGATTTATCTCATCCTAGCTTACCGGACCCACCACTTTTCAATTTTGAATCAACGTACGTCACATCCTCCATCCGTGGCTCTTCAACGGGCATGCATCTTGCATCCCGTCTCTACCTTGTATCTCCTTGCATGTTTTTGCTTGCTGGAGAAGAATGACTCGAAAAAATCGTCAACTTTGAGACCTGGAGGCATGGCACTTGCTCACAGCAATCCATCTTCGCCTTGCGCTAGATGACTTCCAAGGGACTTTCCTCCAACACTAAAGAATGACTGTTTCTGTTTTGACCCAGCGCGGAAATTATGATTCTTCACTCCACTCTTTCAGGATTTATTGTTTGTATAGGGTTCTCTTCTGGTAATTTGAGAGTGCTTTGGCAGTTGGAAAGTACTTCGCTTTAATTATATTAAATTTTCTTATGGCCCCGTGTTTGGACATTTTCAAATACAGTCTATGTATATTGTAATACAATACATTTGTCAGGAAATTCATATTTTACGTTTCTCAAATAAGTAAATATTATGAAGTATTATTATTATTATTATTATTATTATTATTATTATTATTATTATTATTATTATTATTATTGGTGGTGGTTTATAGTGTGGTGTTCTGTTTTAGTAGCACGCCCTTTTGCACAAATCCTGGGGGCTATTATTATTATTATTATTATTATTATTATTATTATTATTGTTGTTGTTGTTATTATGATCATTATTGTTATTATTATTATTATTATTATTATTATTATTATTGTTTTTTGTTGTTATTATAATTATTATTATTGTTGTTGTTGTTATTATTATTATTATTATTATTACTATATTGTTGTT
Organism: Palaemon carinicauda; assembly: GCF_036898095.1. NCBI lineage: Eukaryota > Metazoa > Arthropoda > Malacostraca > Decapoda > Palaemonidae > Palaemon > Palaemon carinicauda. The sequence continues at coordinate 42,384,250 of NC_090742.1, forward strand.
TGGAAATTATCACTGTTATTATCATTATTATTATTATTATTATTATTATTATTATTATCGTTATTATTATTATTTTTTTATTATTTTGATTGTTATTATTATAATTATTATTATCATCTATTATCATTATTATTATTATTACTATTATTGTTATTTTTATTATTGTTATTATTATTATTATTATTATTATTATTATTATTATTATTATTATTATTATTATTATCATCTTGGGCAGCCTGACATCCCACCTTATAATGGCAATGTTTTCTTTGGCATTTCTGTTTGAACAATGTTGCTACACTCTAGAGAGAGTTTGCTTAAGTGGTTTATATATATATATATATATATATATATATATATATATATATATATATATATATATATATATATATATATATATATAGATTACGTTTTTTTCAAACATTCAGAAATTTTTCTGCTGAATCACCCTGGAATTTCAGTTATCAAAGAATTCTAACTCTCTTTTTACGTAGATGGTTAGGGTTATTAATCATTGGTGGTTTTTATTCAATATTGTTCAATAGAATTATGATGAAATAATTCAATTTGTATAAAACGTTTAATATATTTATTGCTATATATCTTACTTCAGTAATTAGCAGTCTTGTACTCCGTTGTTTAAATAGAAGCTTATAAACATTATTAATATTGTTGTTGTTAAAGCCAGTGTTATTTTAGAATTCTGTTGTAAGTTTCTAAATCTACTCAGCCTATTAATTAAAATTCAACGAAGCGCTCTTAATTCTGCTATGTCAAGTTACATGTTTTCGTGCTCATTTTCCTCTTCTATGATATATCTATGGATTTAGTTGTAATATTTCATTATATTGTCCAGATACATTAAAAATAAATGTCTCTTCTCGAGAATTCATTATACCATTAAAGATTTATTTGATCATTTAGATACACTAAAAAATAAGGTTTTCCATCACTATTTAGTGCCACTGTCCAATTTCAATAATTGATATATTCCAGCTCTGTTTAGTTCCCAATCAATAATTCAATTCATGGTCCTTTTTTCCATCAATAAATCAAACCAAAGTTCGTCTTCCCCCTCAGTATTTCCTTCCAAGGTTCAGTTTGTCATAAGTATTGCATTCCAATAGCCAGTTCAAAAAAAAAAAAAAAAAAAAAATAGATAATTTAATACCACTGTCCCTATTCCTGCCAATATTTCAGACCAAAATCCTGTTTCACGTTATTTCATACCATGGTCCAGTTCCTCTTCGATATTCCATAGCACATTCTAGTTCCCCGTCAATATTCAATTCCAATTATTCAGCCTCCGATCTATTATTATTATTATTATTATTATTATTATTATTATTATTATTATTATTATTAATATTATTTCAACGTTTGCAACACTTCCAGAAGGCTAAAATCACCGCCAGACCTTTGCTCAATCAGCGTCAATAATATTTACGATTCCCGAAGGCTAAAATCTCTGGCTACACCTATATAATATATCAATCTAATTTTCTATAAAGATTATTTCCAATATCCTGTTTCCCATCAATATTTGATTCCACGTCCTAGATTCCCAACCTGATTGAATTTAATATCACTCCTAGAACTTATCTCGTACATGAAGGATATGGATATGAAAGTAAACTGTGTTGTCATGTTATCCTAAGCTGATAAAGCACTTATGCAGTGTTTGATTTATGTAATTATTGTATGACGATGCATAAAAGATATCGAAGAGCCACTTCATGTGATGCCCTTGAAAGCCTCACATATAGTAGTGAAAGAAATAGATATCTGTTTGAGACTCGAGGTGAGGATGGCAGGCTCATCCTTGCCAAGATTCTTGGACATGATGTGTCCTACCATGCTAGTGGTATTTTTAGTTATATTTCAGAAGCAGGTCATCTGAAAGATATTTAACTTTTCACATGGCATCTATGCTATTTACGGTTTTGATTAAGTATTCTTTAATTTGGTTTATTTACAATAAATGATACCAGCATCAATGACCTTAGATGTCAGGATGCCACAAAACCTTAAATCAATCAATCAATCAATCACCTTTCGCGCCATATTTCGTAATTTATCGCGAGTGATTTTGAATTATGCTTTTGAAGAAGTTGAGGAACAGGGAATAGGATTTATTGAGGATTCATCGTCTGAATATGTTTGTGAATGGAAATATCTCTTCCATCCAGTTCATTTCAATAATATGATTTTTTAAAGCAACAACTAAAATTTCATGTTTACTCATTTTATTCAATTGAATCTGGTGAAAGTGTCTGCAAGAGGAAAACATTAATAGTAGATGGGGGGAAAAGCTACGATAATGAGATTAAGTGGAAACGAGGAAGAGGAAGTAACGAATGATTTTATGCAAATAAATGGAAAGTAGAAAGTCGGGACTGTTTGGAATCGGAGCCGATATTTTAAATATTAAATATCAGTTGATTCATTTCCAAATTGATTATTACCATAATATCCAATGTTACATAATTATGTAAGATAAGAGTTAATTTTGATAAAAATCTATTAAGTCTTGAATGGAAATATATAAAAAAATCTGTCTTAAGAAGAAAATTAGAAGGGCTAGGCCAAGAAAAATTTCAATATTTCTACGCGTTTTTCGAACAATGTGCAGTTATATATATATATATATATATATATATATATATATATATATACACACACACACACATATATATATATATATATATATATATATATATATATATATATATACTTACATACATATATATATATATATATATATATATACATATATATAATATATATATATATATAGATATATATATCTATATATACACATATATATGCAGGTATGGTTTTGGTATTATGTACGGGATTTACAGATCTGAGAATTATATCCCATAGTAACATTTCTTTTACAAAGTAAAGGTGATGTATCTACAAAATCGTATACTGTACATTTAATCGTTTTATAATTGCTTACAAGGTATCAACTGGAATTCAGTCGATGGAGAAATATCCTGTGTCACATGGCATTAGTAAACAAGCCATAAAATATAAAGAAAATACAACACTAAAGAGTCTTTATTTGTAAATCTGTTTCTTTCCAAATCATATTATTCAGATTTACGGTAAAACCAAGAAGTCGGAAACTGAACAGAATGGTTCCGTTTGTGCGAGGTGATCAGTAAGAATGCAATGGAAATATCACTCCTTAAAACGTTATTAATTGCATTTGATATTAAAAGTAAAGCGGAAATAGAACGTTTCATATAATGTAGATCCCATCTTTCTCAGGTGAGAACTGTTTACAACATTTTGCATAGAGCATAAAGAGACAAATCAGTAACCTTTAATGTTTAATATAGCTCATTTACTTCTTATTGTTTAGTAAACGTTAATAAATAGATAGATTTAAGAGGGAGGAGTCTTAACTGTAGTCTGAGTACTGTGCAAACTGAAGAATAACATCACAACAAACTCCATTAACTCGTAATCTATTCAATAGAACAGTGACATTTATGCGAATTTGTTCAGTAGGATAGTCATGTATCTGTTAACTTATTCAGTACAGGACGTATCAGAGGAACTTTACATTTGTCGTGTATCAACAAATCCGTCCATTGTGTAGATCGTATTGTTTGAGATAATGTTTGCTCAAAGTGCTGTTAGTGTGAGAGATCTTTTCTCTTCAATACTTCACAGCCATTGTAAAGAAGTTCAGGAAAACACGTGCCTGGTGAAGATTCAACTTCGCACTTAACATGAATTTTAGATTTCCATTTTTTACAATGTATGGACATGAGTCATAGTATGAAAATGATGCAACCTCACACAGATTCAGTAGATTTAAGAACAAAACCCTCAGAAGGATATTGAGAGTTAAATGGGAGGACCGGATTAGAAATGAAACTCTAAGAGATATTACTAGAGTGCCATATGTGGAAGAGATCATGGTGAGGGGTAGATGGAGATGGTTTGGGCATGCTCTTCGCACTCCCCAAGAGAGATTAGTTCATCAAAGTTTCAACTGGGCTTCACAAGGCACTTGAAGAATTGGAAGACCCAGGCTTACATGGCTGAGGACTATGAAGCGTGAAGTAGGAGACGATGAGTTGAGAAGTAATGATTTAAAAGCTCAAGATAGAGACGACTTGCGAAATCTAACCGAGGACCTTTGTGACAATAGGCGTGGGAGGAGATGATGATGATGACATGAGGAGGAATCAAAGATGGAGTTTGGTCAGATTCAAACAGAAAAGATCTGAAGAAATTTTTCGAGGTCATTGCATAATTAAAAGAATCTAAGATCTATCTTGTAAAAGATTGGTCTTGCAATACTCATTACATCCCCAGAAACGAATTCCAAAGTAAAGGGTGAAGCGGAGCTGAGGTCGAGACGTCAAAATCTTTCATGCATATGCAGTGGAAATCCGCCTCGAAGGCCAAGATTGGTCCGCGTAATTCTTTTGTATTTTGCATAAGCCTTTTCGAATGCCATGACGATTTGCATTTCGTTTGCTATTCTATACTGAATGCCAGCTGATCTTCGGCGTTATGAGCCCCATGGAAGATCTCTCTCTCTCTCTCTCTCTCTCTCTCTCTCTCTCTCTCTCTCTCTATATATATATATATATATATATATATATATATATATATATATATTTATACATATATATATATACGTACATATATATATATATATATATATATATATATATATATATATATATATATATGCAGAAGAACCACAGGGAAAATGAAAATACGAAATATACACTCAAGTCCTGACTAGTTTCGTGATACTTCTTCAGAGGATGATTTCCTCTGAAGAAGTATCACGAAACTAGTCAGGGCTTAAGCGTATATTTCGTATTTTCATTTTCCCTGTGGTTCTTCTGCATCTGAGCATCACGTTTTCCTGTGATTTTTACGCATATATATATATATATATATATATATATATATATATATATGCATATATATATATGTATATATATATATATGCATATATATATATATATATATATATATATATATATATATATATAATTGGATGTGTACACAGTTTATATAAACATATACATATTTATGTATGTATTTACTTCTTGAATTTTTTCTATATATACTATATTTACCCGTAATCTTCCTACTATTCGAAAGGTGGACTAGTCCTGCTTGATTACCTTGCTGACCTTAATAAAGTTTTTTTTTTTTCTTAAATCATGAAGAAAAACAATGAGAGAGAAAGAGGGTCGATGGCTTATGACTGAAGGCTGGAATTCTGTCTGTTGCTATGCATCGCTGGCGTCGCATATATATATAAACTTAGTTATTCTAGAGTCTTCTATGTCACGTGTCTAGAAGCAGGGGGTTGTGCCTAACGGCATAAGGTTGCCAACGATCTCTATCAGAAGCCTATCAACGCACCAGCGAGACGACTCTCTCTCTCTCTCAGCTAGCACTGCCCACTTACCTTCTCGAAATTATGATGAAAAAAAGATAAAGACTAACTCTAGATTTTTCAAGAAGTTTCTAAACACGGGGCAAATATAATACTTTCGTAATCTCTCAAAAACATGACACAATACCATAATGAATTATATAACCCCTCGTTCATACCTCGTATAGTCCTTACTGCATACTTAATCGAGATTACGTAAGCCTTACCAAAATACGTGAAATAAAAAGTTATTTCTTAAAAATAAAGTAAATTTACGTATACTAACTTGAATGAAAAATGCAATTAAATGAACGACGAAAGTCTAACGTAATTTACATACGAAACTTAAAACTACAAGAGAGCAACTCGCCTTAAGACTATTTACAGTTATATTTTCAGCAGGTTTATTTGTTTTACTTTTAGTTGTGAATCTCGGCTTGCAACCGTATCCAGCCTACATCTCCTTCAATAATATTTTCAAATAATGGAAAAATATATAGAGTAAAGCAATAGATATTTACCCTAAAGGTAAGTAAAGTAACATTTTGCATAGCAGGTTATGGATAAATGTTATCTAACTATAGAATTTTCCCCTCTTCAGAAAAAGTTTGCTAACATCATTGTTTTAACTGAAACGTTCATATCTACATCACTCTGGATGTTTGTTTTGATTCCATTACGTGCCAACGAACAGCACTTTGGAATGTTGAATGAGAAACAGAGGTAATGAACTTACGCCTGAAAAAAACAGAGAACGGAGAGATTGCTTCATAAAGCTGAAGTTTAACTTTTAATGAAAAGTAAAACTATGACAGCTGAAAATCACTGTTATGTCCCGTTGGACCATGATATTTAAAACACAAGTGGAGGTACACGTACTCATATATATATATACATACATATATATATATATATATATATATATATATATATATAATATATGTATATAATATATATGTATTATATATATATACATATATATAATATATATGTATTATATATATATATATATATATATATATATATATATATATATATGTGTGTGTGTGTGTGTGTGTGTGTGTGTGTGTGTATGCATGCACAAAATGGATGTACTGGAAATTATTTTTTCTCAATTCACAGTTATACACGTACATGCTTCTTATATTTATACAGTATATATATATATATATATATATATTTATATATATATATATATATATATATATATATATATATGTATATATATATATATGTATATATATATATATGTATATATATATATATATATATATATATATACATACATATATATACACACCTATTATATAATGTACTGCATACGTGTTTGTCTGTGTTTAAACCGTATATGTGTATACATAGTGTTCAGGTGAACATTGAACGAAGAAGAATCATAGCAAATGTTATCGTCAGATAAGGATTGATATTGGTAATTAAACATTCTAGATCAAACGAACGAAAATAGTTATAATAATCCAAGTGAAAGATCTCTTAACAGAAAAAAGGTCTTCTGGAAATATGTTAAACTGATAAATCCAATCGATGATCTAAGTTGAATATTTTGAAATGTTAAATACCTGATCATCTACATCGTTGAAAAATGATTCCGTAGTAGATAATAGACGTATTGATAGACAAGTTCATCGGTCTCCCATGATAAATGTCATATTCAATCCCCTTGGCAAATAATGTAAAGCATGAGACTGTGATAAAACCGTGACAGGACTTGTTATCAACTGTTCCAATACTGCAGTCGGATCACGAGCTGGAAGAAGCTTAATTAAATTGCATTGCTTCTCTTCGGAGTCATCCAGGGGATTCATCATCTGTTTTTCAAAAAGGAAAAAAAAAAGAGATCAGTAATGTTCATAGTGTGGCAATGGCGAGAGAGAGAATGCAATTGAGAATATAATCATGCTTGATATTGCTTTGCTTGGAAGCGCAGAGCATTAATATGTATGTATACATTGTGCAATCAATAGGTACTCATGGCATTGGTATTGAAGCGTTGCGTGCGTGGAACAATCAAAGTTTTAATTTCATCGCTGAGTTTTGCAGCTGGAATTAAATTCACTACTTTTTCATTTCATTGCTTCGAATCGTTTCATTATTACCAAATAAATAAAATTAAAATCCTTTTATTTCCATTTTTTTGTCATATTCACAATAGTGATTATATTGCTTTTTCTGTTCGCTGCCGAATTTTTGTCCTATGCATTATTTTCCAGGGATCGGCCTTATTCTCGTAATAGTGAGTGTTGTCTTATCTAATCTCCTTTCCAAATAAATCTTTGATTAATTAGTAATTAGTTTTTGCAGTCTTACATTTGTCAACGTCTCTCGAATTTCTTATATTGTAAATCATAACACCAAAATATTCATCTCAGTTGGTTAGAATTAATCCTGAAATCCAAACAGGTCCCCTTGTTTCATAAAAACCGCAATATACTTTGAGCAACTACTCGCGCTGGCATCCTGCCTTATTAATCTATTCTACGCCATTTAACTTGGAAGCAACATATCACTTACGTAGGGCAGTAAGTAAAGTATATTTATAATCCAAGTTGTAAATTTTTTTTATATTTTCTGATGATAATGTGGTTTGAAAAAAATTTATTCGCCGTGTTCATCATAGGATATATTTTTATTAGTTATAAATTTTATATTGTATACAAAGAGAGAGAGAGAGAGAGAGAGAGAGAGAGAGAGAGAGAGAGAGAGAGAGAGAGAGAGAGAGAGATTCAAAGTTAGCAAATATAGTACATATAAAGACACATACATATCCATTTACAAGAATGTCAGGTTAATATGACCTTTATCTATAGAGATGGTCGTAATGGTTCGTACTTGAAGCCACTGAAGCATCGTTCCTCAAGACAGATGAAAGTCCGTGAAGGTTTATGGAATCTTTTGTGGAGAAAATGACACTTGGATGGTGGAGTATTGTGGAGTATTTTTCCATACGATACCAAATTCATATAGATCATTAGTCGCGTAGAATGACAGGAAAAAGAAAAAGATATTGTTCTTGATACTTTGCTTGATGCCCAAACTAGTCAGGTACAGACGACCAAGGATTTTGCAACGCCATACTAGTATTACTTACCGTGTGTCGGAAGTGGAGGAGGAAGAATATGCGAATAGATATGAGAATAGATGTTGTGTTCGTGTTGAAAAAAAAGAAGTTGGATGATATTACCATTGGTGGAACTAAAATCAAACAGTTTGGTGTTTAAGGCTGGAAATGTCAAAGAATTTCTAGTGTAGATCCTCGTCTTACATCCAATTGGAATCCTATTATTATTATTATTATTATTATTATTTATTATTATTATTATTATTATTATTATTATTATTATCATTATTATTATTATTATTATTATTATTATTATTATTATCATTATTATTATTATTAGCTAAGCTACAACTCTAGTTGGAAAAGCAATATGCTATAAGCCTAAGGGCTGCAACAAGGAAAAATAGTCCAGTGAGGAAAGGAAATAAACAATAGGCGAAATAAGGAACATTGCGCTGATAACACAACACATTTGACGTATAAGGAAAAGTAGTACTCTTGGAAATTATCCCTCAAATGTTGTAGTTGCTATAAAGCTTTAAAAACTAGTTTTATATACTTATTTGCACATTCCTTAAAGATAAGAATTAAATTGGAAAACTAAATTTCGTGCAAATACTTTAGATATCTTTATCTTTTCAAATTTAAAATATGCTTCTAGTCTTCACTGAATATGGAAGACATACAGTATTATCATTATTATTATTGTTATTATTATTATTATTATTATTATTATTATTATTATTACTTGCTAAGCTACAACCCTAGTTGGAAAAGCAGGATGCTTTAAGCCCAGGGGCCCCAACAGGGAAAATAGCCCAGTGAGGAAAGGGAACAAGGAAAAATAAAATAGTTTAAGAACAATAGCAACATTAAAATAAATATCTTCTATATAAACTATAAAAATTGTAGCAAAACAAGAGGAAGGGAAATTAGAGAGAATAGTGTACCTTCAAGCAAGAGAACTCTAACCTAAGACAGTGGAAGACTACACCATCAGCATCCTAAACCAACTGTTGTTTCGTACAACATGGAATTTCCCGTTATCCTTTTCTTTTCTTCTCCACTTCCCTCTTCGCCGTTTTCCTAAAAGAAGAATTTTTATGAGGACAAAACCTCGTCAACGTTTAGTACTTCACCACGTACACTGTCATGGCTGTTACTCGCTGCAATCCATCTTCATCTTGTACTCGATGGTCTTCCTGCGACTTTCTCTCTATTATTTCTCCTAAGCATTTTGTTCACTGGCTCCAGTTACTGGACGCCAGATAGGGTTTTTAGAAATATGGTAATATGGAAATTATGTTTTTCTTAGGATTCTTCACTGAATTTTAGCATAATTAGAATCTTCCTTTTCAAGTTGAATCATTTTGAGGTGCTTCTGCTCTTAAAGGTTTTAAACATCTTCCAAGAGGTATCATTAGCTAGCCTTTCAGCATAATTCTAATATTGAAATAAGATGACAAATTGTATGTGTCGTATAGAGACAATAACAATGTAAGGGAAAATATGAGTTGATTATTTTATTACTCAAAATCCAGTAACAGTTTATGACATAACAGAATGGTATATAGTATTTTAGAAAAATATCTTATGGCTTCTCTCACAATGGATAGCTTAATCTCGTCATTCCAGTGTGCTACCCATTAAAAAGGAATAATTGTAATCATATCAATTTAATATATACATTTTTAAGTCTATATATGTCATGATGAACAGATGAATCCCTCAAAGAAGTCAAGCAATGTTTCAATTCCCCCCCCCCCCCACATCAAAGACAAATGTACATGTTAGTCATAATATCTCAGTAATTACCTTTAAAGGTAATTTCTCCTATCTGGCAAATCACACAATATAGATTTAGATATCAAAAGGATTAAGTTTGTCAATAATGGGAAGAATACTCTAAAGCAAGCAGTGCTTGCAGCAATAAAGAAAGCGAAAAGTATCTGATATTTTGCACGAGACAAAATTAAGCGTAAAAGAATGTAAAAATGTTATACATTTCTATAAATAATTATCGAATGTTTTTGTGCACACAAACACATTCATGTGTAAGTTATCTATTTAAAGAAACAAAGCCCTAAAATTTGAAATGAAAACATTTTATTCAATGAAATGTATAATTTGCCAGTGTATTATTCCACATAGGCTTGTACTCTCTCTCTCTCTCTCTCTCTCTCTCTCTCTCTCTCTCTCTCTCTCTCTCTCTCTCTCTCTCTAACGAAGGGTAGGAAAGAATGTGCCATTAACCTTTTAGCCCCTGACTACGCAGAGACCGAGGTCCTTGCTATAGTTTTTCTCTGAATCATCCCGAAAGTGGCCGTTTCTCCGTTGTCTGAATCGCATGAACGTTGGACCCCATTTCCGTCAATGAGTTTGTGTATGTGATTCGGTGCTGCTTCCTTTTGCTGGACAATGATGTTTGTGATAAATCTTAAAGGTGAGATTTGTTCCATGGGGTGTTTTTTACAATGTTACAAAAATCTTTATAACAGGGACCCTTTTTACATTAAATCTTTATGACAGGGACCCTTTTACATTAAATATTTTGACAGGGACCCTTTTTACATTAAATCTTTTTGACAGGGACCGACTTTCATGCATGTTGCATTGATGACAATTGCTGCCTCAGCTACATTCAATGTGTATGAAAATTTCTCTTAAAGTTTTTTCTTTTCAGTTTCTTCTCCTCAGTTACATGAATGCATTTCTTTGATTGAAAAGTAGATACCTTGGCAAGAGAATTTTACCTAACCCGTATTCCTTATTTACAAGAAAATTAAGAAGATTGGTTGATTTGGAGTTTTTTTGGCATCCTGACATCTAAGGTCATTAACATCTAAATTTAAAAAATAAAATAAAAATAAACAAACATTTATAACGTTGGAGTAACAACGGTGTCGGGTTTCCCATTTTTTATTAACCAAAATGTATAGTTGGTTGAATATCGTTAAACCTTACCGTTATAACGACGCTGCTACTTTCGTGTGAGCGCCGTCTTGAGCGACAGGTGTAATTTCAGGTCTCAGAGCTTTGAACGCTGTTTCTCGAGTTACGAATGTGTTGGTCTTGTGGACTTTGTCCCCATGGAATAGAAGTTTTCCTTAAACATTTTGTTGCCCTGGTCAGTTTAGTTTCTCGTCTTCGCTTTCCTTTTTCCGCTGTTGATACGTATTGAGTTTTCCATGAAATAAAGGTTACAATAGTTTCTATGATAACTGTTAATCATTTAAGGTCAGTTTTTATTTAAAGTAAATATCTGACTCTTTTAAGGATATTTTCCCTTTAAGCTTCTGTACCGAAAATGTAAATAAATTATAACTTATATGATCTACCTGATATATGTCCACCTGTTCCAGATTACTAGTAATCGCTAAGAGGTATTACGCCTGTACAGAGTTTCATAAATTGCGTGGAACAACACAATAATATTGCACGGAGAACTCTCATTTAAAAGTACCTGAGATCTGGAACATAACTAAATCAAATCAGCTCTCTCTCTCTCTCTCTCTCTCTCTCTCTCTCTCTCTCTCTCTCTCTCTCTCTCTTTCTCTCTCTCTCTCTCTCTCTCTCTTATATATATATATATATATATATATATATATATATATATATACATACATACTGTATATAGATATATATAATATATATGTATATTTATATATATATATATATATATATATATATATAGAGAGAGAGAGAGAGAGAGAGAGAGAGAGAGAGAGAGAGAGAGAGAGAGAGAGAGAGAGAGAGAGAGAGAGAGAGAGAGAGTTTGTGTATCGCCAAGATCAGCAAAGCTGTACTTGTCAGGGTTGTTCTCTTTGCAATAAGTGAAGGATAATACCTCAGTCATTATTGGTTCATCTTGTGTTTAGATATTTTCAAATTCTATCAAGCTTTCAATATGTATATCCTTACTAAAGTAATATATTTGTAATGAACTCATTTAAGCCCATTTAATTTACTTGTGAGGTTGATAATTATATGAAGAAAATAGAGATTTAATTTATAAGCTCTTTAGTGTTATGGTTATAGGTTATTTTTTTAAAAAGAAACTTCCAACTGCTAATCTTTCTTACTTACTTTTCCACTTCTTAAGCACATCGAACCAAGCCATTATAATTAATTGCATCAACTTTTAACATCTTAACTACCTTTTATGTCTTTTTTTTTTTTTTAGATTCCAAACACTTCACGTCTCGCTTATAACTTCACGTTTAGCTTCATGATTCCCCCAATTCTGACAGAGAGCCGGCGATTCTTCGTGCCTCTTATTTTTAACCTCACTTCCTATCCATTTGTTAAGGTTTGGCATGTTCGGGCAAGTGCTTTGCCCTCACACAAACATTAGACACCTTGGTAAAGTCTCCGACTTTATTTTGCCATTTCAAAATTTGTTTACAATTAGATACAAATAGTTTCTTTCCTTTTCATTATCTTGGAATCTTTGAACATTCAATTCTTAAGGTCAGTGACATAGTCACTAATTTGTAGACTCTCTCTCTCTCTCTCTCTCTCTCTCTCTCTCTCTCTCTCCTCTCTCTCTCTCTCTCTCTGTGAATATCTAGGTAGAAGAGACTCCTTACCTATGGTAAACAGCTCCTTTAAGAGGACAGTCCAAAATCAAACCATTGTTCTCTAGTCTTGGGTAGTCCATAGCCTCATTATTGTGGTCTTCCACTGTGTTGGGGCAGAATTCCCTTGTTTGAGGGTACACTCTGGGACACTATTTTATTTGTTTCCTTGTTTCTTTTATTTTCACTGGGCTTTGTTCCCTATTGGAGCCCATGGGCTTATAGCATCCTGATTTTCCAACTAGGGATGTAGCTTAGCTAAGTACTGCTAGTAATAATAATGAAGCGATCCGATCCTTTATGGATTCTAGATCTTGAATTTATTTTGATTGATAGGCATTTTAAAAGCGAAAAAAAAAATTATTGCTTCACTTTTAAATCAGGTTGATTGATGAAGCTCTTGGAAATAGGAAATATATGCTGGACTCATCCCTTGCCTTGAAAGGATAGGTCTATCACATTATATGTTATAGGATAGTAACACTATTCAATACTGTCTCCGTTTGTAAGCATTTAGGACTAGTGTACGCGACCAGTCAAAATTAACTGGGAAATACTTAGATGATATACACGCACACACCCCTTTCACCAGGGTATATATATATATATATATATATATATATATATATATATATATATATATATATATATATATATATATATTTATATATATATATATATATATATATATATATATATATATATATATATATATATCCAGAAACATTTATTTTATTTCATTGGTGAGAGTGATATGAGTTGATACTCACCATCTAACACCCCACCCCAATATTCCAGAAAAGTGAAAACTTCACTGTCCCAATCAGTACAAACAAAAGACACCAAAACCGATCTTAATGTTGAACGTGGTCGCAATAAATAAGCAATGAAAATGAAATAGGCAGTAAGACGTTTACTGGATGAGGCTCTCTTACACTTATTGCACTTTCGAACGAGCATTGACAGCTTTCGCTGTTGCACACACACAATATGCAGCGGTGTGTCTTGAGTTCTCCTCTCCTTGCCGAGTGAATTCCAGACCCTTTGGAGAGGCGCTTTCGCAACGAAGCAAAATACGAGTTAACTTCATTTATTCAGGCGGCTGTATAGTAGTGCTTGTTACGATCTTGCTCTTACTTATTATGGCGTCTTATTGCTAGTAAGATAGTATGTGAGTTAATGATGATGCTGTTAGGAACACTTTATGACTCCCCTCATTAATTTGGTTGCGAGAGAGACAAACAAACAGGCTGAGTGACTCTTGGATTTTTACATGATAAACAAATTTGGCATTTGATGGAAAATGTAATTTTCAAGTAGCATATACAGTATATTTATATGTCAAATTAGATAGATTATTTTTTTGCTTTGCATTTATTGCCAAATTTCTTATTTTGCTTCTTATTTTATATTATTATTTTTGCAGTGCCGAATTTGTTCATTCGTCCTTAATTTTAAGCTGCAAAACTAATTCATATATGCATAATACAGGTCTAACGCCCCAGATGACCATTTGGTAGAATTTAAAATTGTTCTTAAGAATTTTTTCTGGTACTTTAAAATTATTTACAACGTTCAAAGAATATAATAACGTTGATTAGTTGGTTGGTTGGTTGCAGTTTGCTGTACATTCAAGTGAGGCACGGGCTCTTGCGTTGTTCAACCCGTAGTTAAATAAGGAAAATATACTTACTGGATATATCCTCTGCTTGAAATTAGTATTATGGTGGTCTACTGGAAACATCTCTGACTGGCTATCTGCTGACTGGAGTTCGAGTCCCACTCAAGCTCGATAATTTCTTCCAGTGTCTGTAACCTCACCACCCTTTTAAGCTAAGGATGGTGGGGGGACGGTAGCCTATGGGACTACTTGCTGAATCATCAGCAGCCATTGCCTGGCCCTCCCTTGTCCTAGCTTGGGTGAAGAGTGAGCTTGGGCACTGATGATATGTATATTCGGTCAATCGCTAAGGCATTGTCCTGCTTGGTATGGCATTGTTACTGTCCATTCCTCTGCCATTCACGATCGGCCTTTAAACCAGCATCCTGTCATTGAAAAGAATAGTATTTATTATATTCTACACCTGAGAAAATATTACCTACTTTAATTTAAATTTGGTTATCAATCAGATTTCTAATAATTGATAAGCTTGAGGACCCATTTAAGAATCATCGTTTTGGTTCACCAGTAACAGTTCGCGTTTCATAATCTCTCTCTCTCTCTCTCTCTCTCTCTCTCTCTCTCTCTCTCTCTCTCTCTCTCTCTCTCTCTCTCTCTCCAGTTCGCCTTCCAAATAGGTTGGCAATGCTCATAATATTCTCATCCATGAATTTATCTGTAAAGTTCCGAATATCACTTTGGTTTACGTTTGGTTATAGACACTTATGTATGTAAGCAGGTTTTATAAGTGTGTACTATAGCTGCCAAAAGTAATGTTAGTCTTGGGAGATATAGTATCCTATCAAGGCGGAATTAACGGAGGCACAATAAGCATTTTCAAAATTTACGTCCGAAGAATTGGATAATGAAATTAGGGACTTTGACCATCAGTGGAAATCAACCTACTTCAGTATCGAGTTTCCTCTGGAAAGACTCGTCAGTAGCTCCGGGGTTTAATTCGTAACGGAGATAAAAAAAATCTGCGATTGAAGTATTGTGAAATATTTCCAGCCTGAAACAAATTCAGAATGTTGAAGGGGTTTTTATTCGGGGAGAAAATACTTTTTTTTTCTTTTAATTCTTTCATGCCGAAGAATAATATAGATTTTAGCGATTTATATCAGACAGGCATACTATGTATAATCAGATATTTAAAAGTATTATTTTATATTATTTCGGCTCTTTTATCAGGTAATTGTGTTAAATAGTTTCCATATTCGGATGTGTGACAAGTTTATGCCTAACCTTTTATAGGTTTTCCTCTGCTCCCAAAGGTTTCAGGACAACAGACATCCCACCTCTCTCTCTCTCTCTCTCTCTCTCTCTCTCTCTCTCTCTCTCTCTCTCTCTCTCTCTCTCTCTCTCTCTCTCTCATATGTGAATCATAACTCTGTCTGTCCAAATGTGTGGGATATTTTCAATGCTAAGAAGTCACCAGTTGCCAGTTATTGCTTTTTTTTTTTGGTGGTGAATACTTGCTTTGTTTAGTGATCAAATAAACTTAGTATTTCATAAATATGATCTTAATCAGGGGCTTGTAGATAATCACAGCGTATTGATTACGGTGCTAATGGATTGCAGAAAAGGACGACAACGTTGTCTTTTATTTTATTTTCAGACTTCTCGGAACTTTCAGTAACTGAAACAGAATAAATCAGCTCAGCAAAAATATTAGTTTCCATGTTAGACATTGTATTTTATAAACAGATCCAAACTGGCTTTTAGGCTCATGATAATGATAAGGTGTTTGGAACCTTAATCTCTCAGAAAGCTGTTGTTAGTACAGTATAATTTGTATTGCTAGTTACAGATTCCTAAAGAGAGATGATCATTAAAACGGCAAATGAATAAAAGAATATAAACATAATTAATGAAATTCTGGAAAGTATTTATCATTGTATTATTAACATTTTGAAATATAAAATCGGAAATTATTAGATAAGGTTTATTTTATATATTAATTATATAAGAACGATTATACACATGGGAAGTTCAAACACCACGAACTTAATTCTGGTTAGCAGAATCACGTCCCTGCCTGGTTGTCGCTGGACTGGGGTTCGAGTACCACTCAAGTTCGATATTTTTTTGTGAGATAAGGATAGGAAGTTTCGGGGAGCCTATAGGTCTATCTGCTGAGTCATCAGCAGCCATTGCCTGGTTCTCCCTGGTCCTAGCCTGTGGGAGAGGGGTCTTGGGTGCTGATCATATGTATATATGGTCTTTCTCTAGGGCATTGTTCTGCTAGCTAGGGCATTGTAACTGTCTCTTGCCTCTACCATTCATGACTGTCCTTTAAAACTTTAAACCTCTATGGTTGCCCAATATTGCAATACATGAATTGTAAGGTCAGGATCACATCCTCGCATGCCTGTAGAGCAACGTTTAATGTTTCCAAGCACTATGTCATTTTATCTTTTCAGCATTACATTCTAGAAACTTAGATTATTCAGGTCCAGAAGATACTGTACGTGTTTTAATATTTGTTTCCCAGTGATCCTGGTATCGTTTCTGCTTCCTGCTGTGTAGGTGATAATTTTTTTTTCTGCCAAATGTAGTTATTTTTATGGGAGAAATTTATTTTAAGTCTGTTATTGTTACAATAATTGGATGGAGATGGTGATTGCAATAGTTAGTTGAGTACTTGGAGACTGCTGAAAGGCTGGTCTTCAAAGTCTCCTGCAAGTATCTTTATTATTCTTAGTATTCTAAGATTTAGTGAATTGTTTACTCATTAGCTGTTTTGACGGCACTAGGAAAGAATAGGTGATTAATGGTTTGCAACACGTGGCTATTTATGGTGACTATTTGCCACTAATACACGTGACTGAAAAATAAGACTTTCCAGTGGATATATATTCCGAAGGTAGAATTCTATATGAAGTACCATTGGGATTGATATTTACATCTATCAAAGTCACGAGTGTGAGGGATAAATAGTCAACATAAAATAGCTACTGTTACAAAGTCATTAATCAACAGTCGTGATGGAGATGGGTTCATTTTAAGTCTAAGAACAGATTCCGGAATTCGTCAGGAATATGGACAATGGACTTGAAATAAACTTATATATCGCTTGATGGCTCGTTTTAGTAATCTATTGCTGACATTGTTTCGACTCAGAGGCATAGGTTCGAATCCTTGCCCGACTAAAAACATTTGTCATAAAAGGATATTCAGTGGATATATATAGTATTCCTAAGATATAGTTCAATATTAAATGCCGTTTGTGGTTGATGTTTACATCTATTAAATTCGTGTGTGTTAATTTCAAATAGGTGTGTATATATATATATATATATAATATATAATATATATATATATATATATCTATATTTATATATACACACACACATACATACATACATACTGTAATATATATGAAGTAAACCTGTTTGCAAAAGTTGCTTAATCTAAATTCCATTCCGGAGATTATATGTTTACAGAATTTTTGGTTAAGCCTAAAAAAGGTAATGAATGCATTACTAAAGGCAGAAGCTCTTCAGATAAAACCGAGTAAGCTACAGGCGGGCATGTGGACGTCTCTCCTTTCTTGAATTTTGAGTGTCATTTTTCTCTGATTAAAATTCCTCATGAAAATCGAAACGAACAAGAATTTTACTCACTACCAGGGTATGTAAAACAATTTATTTTACTTAAGATTAGTTTTATTTGAAGCTTTTTACTAAGCGATGAACAATGAATTAACACAAGGTGAACTTGGGGCAAAGTAACACATGGTTATCCGATCGGCTGCTTTTATTTTTTATCTTTAAGGTTTAAAAAGAATATAACATATTTGAATTTCATGGTTTGTACATGGGAGTTACAATATCACGCAAGATAACAAATTTGTCCCATTGATTTTAATACTATTAGTAATGAATGTTGAAACAATTGTATCAAATACGGCTCAAAAAAGAAAAAAAAGTTTTTCGTTAATTTTCAGTCTTGAATTTACTATTCTCATACAGTACATCATTATCATCTCCTCCTACGCCTATTGACGCAAAGGGCCTCAGTTAGATTTCGCCAGTCGTCTCTATCTTGAGCTTTTAAATCAATACTTCTCCATTAATCATCATCAACTTCACACTTCATAGTCCTCAGCCATGCAGACCTTGGAATTTTTATACAAATATGTATTAATATTTACATATTAGCTTAATTGTTGATAATATATTTTCCTTAAATGGTAGTTAGTTGATTTACAGGTTACCAAGTCTCTCTCTCTCTCTCTCTCTCTCTCTCTCCACTCTCTCTCTCTCTCTCTCTCATCCTCTCTCTCTCTCTCAAAATATAACGTAATTAAACAGAGAGGATTTTTGATGCCCGATATATCCCCAAGCATCAGAGAATCGAAGTCAAAGTCAAAAAACCTTTATTCGAGAGAGAGAGAGAGAGAGAGAGAGAGAGAGAGAGAGAGAGAGAGAGAGAGAGAGATAATCATCACTTGAATTTTTCAAAAAAAAAAAGTAACTGGATTTTATTTTTAGTTTTCCATTTTTATTAATTGAATCTTAGTAACCGTGAATGATACTTGCAACTTTAAGTATTTAATATTAGTTATATTTTCTCTTGTGTTAGGTTTTATAAAAATGCTCTTACTAATTGCTGTTCATTATGCGAATCCATTTTGTAGTATGATGATTCAGTTTAATGAATTTTTTCTACAATTTCTCCTCTTATTCTTGTTTTTGATATCTTTCCTCGTGCATTTACGTTTATTTTGCATTCTCACTTTTTATATTTCCTCTTCCATTTACTTTGTTTTGTATTTTCACTTTCTAAACTTTCCTTTTGTATTTATTTATATTTTGTATTTCCACTTTTATCAATATCTTCCTCTTGCATTTACAGATGTTTTGTATTTTCACCTTTTAATATCTTTCCTCTTGCATTTACTTATATTTTGTATTTTCACTTAACTCATGTAAAAATTTAAAGAAAAAAAAATAATAATAAAAAATTGTGTTATGAAAATTTTCCTTGCCTGACGGTTTAAGAATATAATAACGTTGATATTTGTTGGTTGGTTGCAGTTTGCTGTACATTCAAGTAAGGCACGGGCTCTTGCGTTGTGTTATGGTGGTCTATTGGAAACATCTCTGACTGGCTATCTGCTGACTGGGGTTCGAGTCCCGCTGAAGCTCGATCATTTCTTCTAGTGTCTGTAACCTCACCATCCTTTTGAGCTAAGGATGGTGGATGATCGCGGGGGGAGGCTATTCTATAGGACTACTTGTTGATTCATCAGCAGCCATTGCCTGGGCCTCCCTTATCCTATCTTGGGTGGAGAGTGGGCTTGGGCACGATGATATGTATATTTGGTCAATCTCTAAGGCATTGTCCTGCTTGCTAGGGCATTGTCACTGTCCATTCCTCTGCCATTCACGATCGGCCTTTAAACCAGTATCCTGTCATTGAAAAGAATAGTATTTATTATATTCTACATCTGAGAAAATATTACCTACTTTAATTTAAATTTGGTCATCAATCAGATTTCTTATTATTCATAAGCTTGAAGACCATTTAAGAATCATTGTTTCGGTTCGCCAGTAACAGTTCGCGTTTCACAATCTCTCTCTCTCTCTCTCTCTCCTCTCTCTCTCTCTCTCTCTCTCTCTCTCTCTCTCTCTCTCGTTCGCCTTCCAAATAGGTTGGTAATGCTCATAATATTCTTATCCAAGTTCCTCACTAACATGAATTTATCTGTAAAGTTCCGAATATCACTTTGGTTTACGTTTTGTTATTGACACTTACGTATGTAAGCAGGTTTTATAAGTGTGTACTATAGCTGCCAAAAGTAATGTTACTCTTGGGAGATATAGTATCCTATCTAGGCGGAATTAACGGAGGCACAATAAGCATTTTCAAAATTGATGTCCGAAGAATTGGAAAATGAAATTGGGGACTTTGACCATCAGTGGAATTCATCCTACTTCAGTATCGAGTTTCCTCTGGAAAGACTCGTCAGTAGCTCCGGGGTTTAATTCGTAACGGAGAGAAAAAAAAATCTGCGATTGAAGTATTGTGAAATATCTCCAGCCTGAAACGAATTAAGAATGTTGAGGAGGATTTTATTCGAGGAGAAAATTTTTTTTTTTTTATTTTTTTTTTTAATTCTTTCATGCCGAAGAATAATATAGATTTTAGCGAT